>NC_088395.1:99158333-99462500 GCF_037993035.2 Macaca fascicularis | reverse complement strand
GATTCTGTTCATTTGCAAAGTTACTCAGGTCAGCATCTCTATCCCCTTTCCTGCTTCAGTGAGGTTATATTATACATTTATAATACAGTTAGATTCTGTTGTCATAATCTGCATTTTATTCTTGGATACCCTGTCCTTCTAGTTGATGTTTTAAAATTTCCATACTTAAAGGTTTATTCTTCTGTGGTAAAGTTCTGTGGATTTGACAAAAGTATAGTGTAATATATTCACCACTAGAGTACCATACGAAACTGTTTTACCTTCCTCGAAAAAAAAAAAAAAAAATTCTGTGCATCATCTAGACCCCCATTCCCTTTCTCAAACCCTTGACAATTCTTGATCTGTTTTCCATCTTTACTGTTTACTATTTTCCAGATTGTTATATAAATGGAATCATACAGTATGTAGCCTCCTCATACTGGCTTCTTTCAATGAGCAATAGACATTTAAAATTTGTCCATATTGGCAAGTGAATTAATAGCTTTCTCCTTTTAATCAGTGAAAATAGTATTATATACTGTGGATGTACAAGTTTATTTATCTGCTCATCTGTTGATGACATCTTTGCTGCTCCTAGTTTTTAGTGATCATGAATAAAAACTATAAGCATTCACATGCAGGGTTTTCTATGGACATAAATTTTCAAATCACTTGTGTAAATACTTAAGAGTTTGAATGCTGAATGGTATGGTAAGGCTATGATTAGTTTTGAAGAAACTGCCAAACTCCACCTCTAGGGACAGGGCATAGCTGAACAAAAGGCAGCAGAAACCTCTGCAGTCTTAAATGTCCCTGTCTGACAGCTTTGAAGATAGTAGTGGTTCTCCCAACATGGATTTTGACATCTGAGAACAGACAGATTGTCTCCTAAAGTGGATTCTTGACCCCCAAGTAGACTAACTGGGAGGCACCTCCCAGTAGGGGCTGACTGACACCTCACATGGCTGGGTACGCCTCTGAGACGAAGCTTCCAGAGGAATGATCAGGCAGCAACATTTGCTGTTGAGCAATATTCGTAGTTCTGCAGCCTCCACTGCTGTTACCCAGGCAAACAGGGTCTGGAGTGGACCTCCAGCAAATGCCAACAGATCTGCAGCTGAGGGTCCTGACTGTTAGAAGGAAAAATAACAAACAGAAAGGACATCCACACCCAAAACCCATCTGTGTGTCACCATCATCAAAGACCAAAGGTAGATAAAACCACAAAGATGGGGAAAAACAGAGCAGAAAAGCTGAAAATTCTAAAAATCCGAGTGCCTCTCCCCCTCCAAAGGAATGCAGCTCCTCGCCTCAACGGAACAAAGCTGGAGGGAGAATGACTTTGATGAGTTGAGAGAAGAAGGCTTCAGACGATCAAACTTCTCTGAGCTAAAGGAATAAGTTCAAACCCATCACAAAGAAGCTAAAAATCTTGAAAAAAGATTAGACGAATGGCTAACTAGAATAACCAGTGCAAAGAAGTCCTTAAATGACTTGATGGAACTGTAAACCATGGCACGAGAACTACATGACTCATGCACGAGCTGCAGTAGCTGATTTGATCAAGTGGAAGAAAGGGTATCAGTGATTGAAGATCAAATGAATGAAATGAAGTGAGAAGAGAAGTTTAGAGAAAAAAGAGTAAGAAATGAACAAAGCCTCCAAGAAATATTTGACTAGGTGAAAAGACCAAATCTACATCTGATTGCTGTACCTGAAAGTGACAGAGAGAATGAAACCAAGTAGGAAAACACTCTTCAGGATATTATCCAGGAGAACTTCCCCAACCTAGCAAGGCAGGCCAACGTGCAAATTCAGTAAATACGGAGAATGCCACAAAGATACTCCTCGAGAAGAGCAACTCCAAGACATGAAATTGTCAGACTCACCAAAGTTGAAATGAACGAAAAAAATGTTAAGGGCAACCAGAGAGAAAGGTCAGTTACCCACAAAGGGAAGCCCGTCAAACTGACAGCAGATCTCTTGGCAGAAACTCTATAAGCCAGAACAGAGTGGGAGCCAATACTCAACATTCTTGAAGAAAAGAATTTTCAACCCAGAATTTCATGTCCACCCAAATTAAGTTTCATAAGTCATAAGTGAAGGAGAAATAAAATCCTTTATAGACAAGCAAATGCTGAGAGATTTTGTCACCACCAAGCCTGCCCTACAAGATATCTTGAAGGAAGCACTAAATATGGAAAGGAACAACCGTTACCAGCCACTGCAAAAACATGCCAAATTGTAAAGACCATGGATGCTAGGAATAAATTGCATCAACTCACAAGCAAAATAACCAGCTAACATTATAATGACAGGATCAAATTCACACATAACAATATTAACCCTAAATGTAAATGGACTTAATGCTCCAATTAAAAGATATAGACTGGCAAATTGGATAAAGAGTCAAGACCCATCACTATGCTGTATTCAGGAAACCCATCTCACATGCAGAGACACACAAAGGCTCAAAATAAAGGGATGGAGGAAGATCTACCAATCAAATGGAAAACAAGAAAAAGGCAGGGGTTGCAATCCTGGTCTCTGATAAAACAGACTTTAAATCAACAAAGATCAAAAAAGACAAAGAAGGCCATTACATAATGGTAAAGGGATCAATTCAACAAGAAGAGCTAACTATCCTAAATATATATGCACCCAATACAGGAGCACCCAGATTCATAAAGCAAGTCCTTAGAGACCTACAAAGAGACTTAGACTCCCACACAATAATAATGGGAGACTTTAACACCCCACTGTCAACATTAGACAGATCAATGAGACAGAAAGTTAAAAAGGATATCCAGGAATTGAACTCAGCTCTGCACCAAGCAGACCTAATAGGCATCTACAGAACTCTCCACCCCAAATCAACAGAATATACATTCTTCTCAGCAGCACATCACACTTGTTCCAAAATTGACCACATAGCTAGAAGTAAAGCACTCTTCAGCAAATGTAAAAGAACAGAAATTATAACAAACTGTCTCTCAGACAACAGTGCAATCAAACTAGAACTCAGGGTTAAGAAACTCACTCAAAACTACTCACCACACGGAAACTGCACAACCTGCTCCTGAATGACTACTGGGTACATAACAAAATGAAGGCAGAAATAAAGATGTTCTTTGAAACCAATGAGAACAAAGACACAACATACCAGAATCTCTGGGACACATTTAAAGCAGTGTGTAGAGGGAAATTTATAGCACTAAATGCCCACTAGAGAAAGTAAGAAATATCTAAAATTGACACCCTAATATCACAATTAAAAGAACTAGAGAAGCAAGAGCAAACACTCAAAAGCTAGCAGAAAGCAAGAAATAACTAAGATCAGAGCAGAATTGAAGGAGATAGAGACACAAAAAAACCCTTCAAAAAATCAATGAATCCTGGAGCTGGTTTTTTGAAAAGATCAACAAAATTGATAGACCACTAGCAAGACTAATAAAGAAGTAAAGAGAGAAGAATCAAATAGATGCAATAAAAAATGATAAAGGGGATATCACCACCGGTCACAGAGAAATACAAACTACCATCAGAGAATACTATAAACACCTCTGCACAAATAAACTAGAAAATCTAGAAGAAATGGATAAATTCCTGGACACATACACCCTCCCAAGACTAAACCAGGAAGAAGTTGAATCCCTGAATAGTCCAATAACAGGCTCTGAAATTGAGGCAATAATTAATAGCTTACCAACTAAAAAAAGTCCAGGCCCAGATGGATTCACAGCCGAATTCTACCAGAGGTACAAGGAGGAGCTGGTACCATTCCTTCTGAAATTATTCCAATCAATAGAAAAAGAGGGAGTCCTCCCTAACTCATTGTATGAGGGCAGCATTATCTTGATACCAAAGCCTGGCAGAGACACAACAAAAAAAGAGAATTTTAGAACAATATCCCTGATGAGCATCAATGCAAAAATCCTCAATTAAATACTGGCAAACCAAATCCAGCAGCACATCAAAAAGCTTATCTACCATGATCAAGTGGGATTCATCCCTGGGATGCAAGGCTAGTTCAACATATGCAAATCAATAAACATAAACCATCATATAAACAGAACCAAAGACAAAAACCACATGATTATCTCAATAGAGGTAGAAAAGGTCTTTGACAAAATTCAACAGCCCTTCATGCCAAAGACTGTCAGTAAATTAGGTATTGATGGGACGTATCTCAAAATAAGAGCTATTTATGACAAATCCACAGCCAATATCATACTGAATGGGCAAAAACTTGAAGCATTCCCTTTGAAAACTGGCACAAGACAGGATGCCTTCTCTCACCACTCCTATTCAACATAGTGTTGGAAGTTCTGGCCAGGGCAATCAGGCAGGGGAAAAAAATAAAGAGCATTTAATTAGGAAAAGAGGAAGTCAAATTGTCCCTGTTTGCAGATGACATGATTGTATATTTAGAAAACCCCATCGTCTCAGCCCAAAATCTCCTTAAGCTGATAAGCAACTTCAGCAAAGTCACAGGTACAAAATCAAAGTGCAAAAATCACAAGCATTCTTATACACCAAAAATAGACAAACAGAGAGCCAAATCATGAGTGAACTCCCATTCACAATTGCTTCAAAGAGAATAAAATACCTAGGAATCCAACTTACAAGGGATGTTAAGGATCTCTTCATGGAGAACTACAAACGACTGCTCAATGAAATAAAAGAGGACACAAACAAATGGAAGAGCATTCCATGTTCATGGATAGGAAGAATCAATATCGTGAAAACAGCCATACTGCCCAAGGTAATTTGTAGATTCAATGCCATCCCCATTAAGCTACCAATGACTTTCTTTGTAGAATTAGAAAAAAATTACTTTAAAGTTCATATGGAACCGAAAAGGAGCCCGCATTGCCAAGACAATCCTAAGCAAAAAGAACAAAGCTCAAGGCATCATGCTACCTGACTTCAAACTATACTACAAGGCTACAGTAACCAAAACAGCATGGTACTGGTACCAAAACAGAGATATAGACCAATGGAACAGAACAGAGTCCTCAGAAATAATACCACACATCTACAACCATCTGATCTTGACAAAACTGACAAAAACAAGAAATGGGGAAAGGATTCCCTATTTAATAAATGGTGCTGGGAAAACTGGCTAGTCATATGTAGAAAGCTGAAACTGGATCCCTTCCTTACATCTTACACAAAAATTAATTCAAGATGGATTAGACACTTAAATGTTAGACCTAAAACCATAAATACCCTAGAAGAAAACATAGGTAATACCATTCAGGACATAGGCATGGGGAAGGACTTCATGTCTAAAACACCAAAAGCAACGGCAACAAAAGCCAAAATTGGGAAATGGGATCTAATTAAACTAAAGAGCTTCTGCACAGTGAAAGAAACTACCATCAGAGTGAACAGGCAACCTACAGAATGGGAGAAAATTTTTGCAATCTACTCATCTGACAAAGGGCTAATATCCAGAATTTACGAAGAACTCAAACAAATTTACAAGAAAAAATCAAACAACCCCGTCAAAAAGTGGGTGAAGGATATGAACAGACACTTCTCAAAAGAAGACATTTATGCAGCCAACAGACACATAAAAAAATGCTCATCATCACTGGCCATCAGAGAAACGCAAATCAAAACCACAAGGAGATACCATCTCACACCAGTTAGAATGGCGATCATTAAAAAAGTCAGGAAACAACAGATGCTGGAGAAGATGTGGAGAAATAGGAACGCTTTTACACTGTTCATGGGACTGTAAACTAGTTCAACCATTGTGAAAGACAGTGTGGCGATTCCTCAAGGATCTAGAACTATAAATACCATTTGACCCAGCCATCCCATTACTGGGTATATACCCAAAGGATTATAAATCATGCTGCTATAAAGACACATGAACACGTATGTTTATTGTGGCACTATTCACAATAGCAAAGACTTGGAACCAACCCAAATGTCCATCAATGATAGACTGGATTAAGAAAATGTGGCACATATACACCATGGCATACTATGCAACCATAAAAAAAGATGAGTTCATGTCCTTTGTAGTTACATGGATGAAGCTGGAAACCATCATTCTCAGCAAACTATCGCAAGGACAAAAAACCAAACACCACATGTTCTCACTCATAGGTGGGAATTGAACAATGAGAACACTTGGACACAGGAAGGGGAACATCACACACTGAGACCTGTTGTGGGGTGGGGGTAGAGGGGAGGGATAGCATTAGGAGATATACCTAATGCAAATAATGAGTTAATGGGTGCAGCACACCAACATGGCACATGTATACATATGTAACAAACCTGCATGTTGTGAACATGTACCCTAGAACTTAAAGTATAAAAAAAAAATTTGATTCACCTAAAGCCTTATGAACAGGCAAATGGGTGTCTACATTTTGTTAGACCTATTCTACAGTTACAATTACTAAAAAGAATAAGACTTGAAAAGATGTTCTTTATATATTTGTAAGTTTTTCAAAGCACATTTCAGAGTAATATGTGTAATGTCAGTTTTATAAATTAAAAGGAATAAGTTTTCTGCAAAAAAATAAATAATAATAATGTTAAGCATCTTTCTGTGTCTTTGTTTACTATCTATAAATCTTCTTTTGTGAGGTTTAAAATTATTTTCCCAGATCTTAGAGGAAAGGCTGTAAGTTTTTCCCACTTTTAAATGGATTGTTTTCCAATTGTTGACTTTTATGAGTTCATTGTATATTTTTGATACAATTTCTTTTATCAGATATGTATCTTCCAAATATTTTCTCCCAGTCTATGATTTGTCTTTCCACCTGAGGAGAGGAGAGGGAAGAGTGGTGAGGATGTTTTATTATGGATACCAACTCAGACACTGCAGGATAGAGCATCAGACAGAATATTAAGACCCTCTTTCCAGGCTCCCAACTAACATTGCTGGACACACCCTGGGCCAGAAGGGAACCTGCTTCTTTGAAGAAAAAAAAAAATACAGTCCTGGAAGGATTAATTATCTGCTAATTGAAGAGCTTTTGGGCCTTGAATTACCAGCGATACAAAGGTATGACATTGAGGGCCTTGGGTGAGACTCTGAGACTTGCTGACTTCAAGTATCAGCTCAGCCATGGGGAGGATGGAGTAACAATTGAGGTTGGCAATTTCAGGACTTGACTCTTGCATGGAATTTCTGGAGATTTCCTGACCAGAGGGGACCCCACTTCCCTGAAAGGTAAGTCCCAGGCCAGATAGCATCCACCACAAGCTGACTGAAGAGCCCTTGGGCATTAAGAGAACATTTGTGGTAGTCTGGCTGTACTCCCCATGGGCCTGTTGTAGCAGTGATCACAGAGTGATGTGCCTCTGCCTTTGAAAAGGGGAGGGAAGAGTGGAAAGGATTGCATATTGTGGTTTGAGTGTCACCTCAGCCACAGTACAATAGAATAACAGGTAGACTTCTAAGGTATTTTACTGTAGACCCTGGTTCCTTAACAGCAACTCTGGACCCAATGAGAGCTTGGGGAAACTCACTGTCCCGAAGGAAAAGAGACAGACATTACTGGTTTTGTGTACTGCTGATTACAGAGTCCCAAGGCTTAGAACAAACATAGGCAGTAGGCAGTAGCCAGGGAGTGGTTACAGGAGGCCTTTGATGAGACAGAGCGCTATGCTGGCTTCAAGTCTGACCCAGTGCAGTCTTAGTTGTGGTGGCCATAGGGGTGCTTGTGTCACTCTACCTCAAGCTTCAGATGGCTCAGAAAACAGAGAGACTCCATTTGTTTGAGAGACAGAGAAGAGAACAAGAGTCTCGGCCTGGTAATCCAGAGAATTGTCTCAGATCTTGCCCAACACCATCTAGAGGATACCTCTAAAACTCTAGAAGAACTACAGTGTTAATAGGCTTGGGGCATACCTTAAAGCAAATACAGCTTAGATAACAATACCCAAGTCCTTCCTAATATCCGAAAAGCCTTCCCAAGATGGATGAGTACAAACACTCCCAGATGGGGAAGGCTACAGTTACCTAAGTCTTCAATGTCCAGATACAAATGATCTATAAGTATCCAGATAACCCAGGAAAACACGACCTCACCGTATGAAAGAAATAAGGCACTAAGGACTAATCCTGGAGAGACAGTAATATGTGAACTTTGAGATAGAGAATTTAAAATAGCTGTTTTGAGGAAATGCAAAGATATTCAATATAATACAAAGAAATAATTCAGAATTACATCAGAAAAAAATTAACAAAGGGATTAAAATGGTTACAAAGACTCAGGAAGAAACCCTGGAGCAAAAGAAATGCAATTGCAATACTGAAGAATGGATCAGATAATTTTTTTTTTTTTTTTTTTTTTTTTTTTTTTTTTTTTTTTTGAGACGGAGTCTTGCTCTGTCGCCGAGGCTGGAGTGCAGTGGTGTGATCTCAGCTCACTGCAAGCTCCACCTCCCAGATTCATGCCATTCTTCTGCCTCAGCCTCCTAAGTAGATGGGATTACAGGCATGTGCCACCACGCCTGGCTAATTTTGTATTTTTAGTAGAAATGGGGATTCTCCATGTTGGTAAGGCTGGTCTTGAACTCCTGACCTCAGGTGATCAGCCCGCCTCAGCCTCTCAAAGTGCTGGGATTACAGGAGTGTGCCACCGTGCCCGGCAGCATTAGATACTTTTAATAGCAGAATTCATCAAGCAGAAGAATTAGTGATCTTGAAGACATGCTATTTGAAAATAGAAGAGAGAAATGAAAAAATAATAAAAAACAATGAAGCACACCTGCAGGACTTAAAAAACTACCTCAAAAGAGCAAATCTAAGAGTCCTTGTTCTTACAGAGGAGGTAGAGAAACAGATAAGAGTAGAAAGTTTACCAAAGGAATAAAGCAGAGAACTTCTCAAACCTAGAAAAATTAATCAGTATCAAAGTGCAAGAAGTTTACAGAACATCAAGCATATTTAGCACAAAGAAATTTACAGAACATCAAGCATATTTAGCACAAAGAAGACTACATCAAGACATTTAATAACCAAACCCCTAAAGTTCAAGAATAGAGAAAATACCTCAAACGCAGCAAGAGAAAATAAATAACATACAATGGACCTTAAATAATCAAATTTCCAAAAGTCAAGGATAAAGAAAAATTCTGAAAGCAACAAGAGAAAAAACAAACTACAAATAACAAGCAACAGAGCTTCATAATGTCTAACAGCAGACTTTTTACTGGAAACTTTACAGGCTAGGAGAGAGTGCAATGACCTATGTAAAGTGCTGAAGGGAAAAACAAACACACAAATGAAAAACTTCTACCCTAGAATCATATATCTGGTGAAAATATCCTTCAAACATGAAGGAGAAATAAATACTTTGCCAGACAATCAAAAGCTGAGGGATTTCATCAACACTAGACTTGTCCTAAAAGAAATGGTAAAGGGAATACTTCAATCAAAAATAAAAGGATGTTAAAAAGCAATAAGTAATCACATGCAAGTACAAAACTCTCTGATAATAGTAAGTACACAGAAAAACAGAATATTATAACACTGTAATTGTAGTGTGTTAATTACTCTTTTACTAAGTAGAAAACTAAACAATGAACCAATGAAAAATAACCACAACTTTTCAATATACAAACAGTAAAATGATTTATAAATAGAAACAGAAAAAGGTTAAAAAAAAGGTGGACAAAGTTAAGATGTAGTCATTTTGTTAGTTTTATTTTTGCTTTTTTGTTTTTATTAAGTAGTTATTAGGTTAAAATAATGGGTTATAAGATATTATTTGCAAGTCTCCTGGTAACCTCAAACCAAGAACTATACAAGAGATACAAAAATAAAATAAAATTCAAGAAACAAAATCTTACCACCAGAGAAAATCATTTTACCAAAAGGAAGACAGAAATGAAAGAAGGTAGACCAGAAAACAAACAGAAAACAAATTAAAAAGTGGCAGAAACTGGGTCCTTATCAATAATAGCATTTAAGGTAAATAAAATAAACTCTCCAATCAAAAGACACAGACAGGCTGAATAAATTATGAAACAAGACCCATTAATGCTTTGCCTGCAAGAAGGACACTTCACCTATAAAGACACACATAGATTGAAATTAAAGAGATGGAAAAAGATATCTCATGAAAATGTAAACCAAAAAAGAGCAGGAGTCGCTCTACTTATATAAGACAAAACAGATTTCAATGGCCAGACGTGGTGGCTCACACCTGTAATCCTAACACTTTGCGAAGCCAAAGTGGGAAGATTGCCTGAGCTCAGAAGTTTGAGACATGCCTGGGCAATATGGTGAAACCCTGTCTCTACTAAAAAAATAATAAAAATTCAAAATAGATTTCAAGACAAAAACTATAAGCAGAGACAAAGAAGCTCACTATGTAATGAAAAAGGAGTCAATTCAGCAAGAGGATATAACAATTTAAATATATATGTACCCAACAATGGAGCACCCAGATATATAATGCAAATATTATTAGAGCTAAAGTGAGAGTTAGGCCCCATTACCACAATGTCCCACTTTCAGTATTGGACAAATCTTTCAAACAGTAATCAACCAAGAAACATTGGATTTAACCTGCGCTATAGACCAATTGATATTTACAAGATTGAATACATATTTACAATTTTTTTTTTTTTTTTTTTTTTTTTTTTTTTTTTTTCCGAGAGGGAGTCTTGCTCTGTTACCTGGGCTGGAGTGAAGGGCACAATCTTGGCTCACTGCAAGCTCTGCCTCCCGGGTTCATGCCATTTTCCTGCCTCAGCCTCCCAAGTAGCTGGGACTACAGGCACCCGCCACCACGCCTGATTAATTTTTGTATTTTTTTTTTTTTTTTTTAGTAGAGACGGGGTTTCACCATGTTAGCCAGGATGATCTCAATCTCCAGACCTCGTGATCCACCCGCCTCAGCCTCTCAAAGTGCTGGGATTACAGGCATGAGCCACCATGCCCGGCCCAAAATGTTTTATCTAACAGCTGCAAAATATACATTCTTTTCTCAGCACTTAGATAATTCTGAAGAATAGACCGTATGTTAGGTCACAGAATAAATCTTAAAACTTTCAAAACAAATTAAAATAATATCAAGCATCTTCTTTGATCACATGAAATAAAACTAGCAATTAATACCAAGAAGAATTCAGAAAATATACAAATAAATGGACATTTTAAAAGATGTCCCTGAACGCCCATGGGTCAATGAAAATAAGCACAAAATAGAAAAATTTCTAGAAACAAATGATAATGGAACCACAGCATACCAAACCCTATGGGATGCAGGAAAAGCAGTACCAGGAGGGCAGTTTATAGCCATCAGTGCAAACATCAACAAAGAAGAAAAACTTTAAATAAACAACTTAATGATGCATCTTAAAAAAACTAGAAAAGCAAGAGCAAACCAAACCAAACCCAAAATTAGGGGAAGAAAGGAAATAATAAAGATCAAAGCAGAAATAAATGTATTTAAAATGAAGGAAACAATACAAAAGATCAATGAAACAAGAAGCTGATTTTTGGAAAAGTTAAACAAAATTGACAAATCTTTAGCCAGACAAAGACAAAAAAAGATAAGATTCAAATAAACAAAATAAGATATAAAAAAGAAGACATTACAACTGATACTGTAGAAATTCAAAGGATAATTTGTGGTTACTGTGAGCAACTATATGCCAATGAATTGGGAAATCAAGAAGAAATGCCCTAATTCCTAGACACATAAAACCTACCCAGATTGAACCACAAAGAAATAAAAAATCTAAGCAGACCAATGACATGGTACAAGGTTGACACCATAATAAGAAGTCTTTTAGTAAAGAAAAGCTTGAAACCCAATGGCTTCACTGCTGAATTCTACCAAACACTTAGAAAATAATACCAGTTCTACTAAAACTATTCTGAAAAATAGAGGAGGAAGAAATACTTCCAAACTCATTATAAGAGGTCAGTATTACCCTGATACAAAAACCAGACAAAGATACATAAAAGAAGAAAACTGTAGGCCAATATCTCTGATGAATATTGATGCAAATATCTTCAACAAAATGCTAGGAAATCAAATTCAACAATACATTAAAAAGATAGTTCATCATGACCAAGTCCAATTTATCCCTGGAATGCAAGGATGGTTCAACAAAAGCAAATCAATCAATGTGATACATCATATCAATATAATGAAGGACAGAAACTATAGTAGCATTTACATTGATACTGAAAAAGCATTTGATAAAATTTAGCATCTCTTCATGATAAACACTCTCAAAAAACTGGGGATAGAAGGAATATACATCAACACAATAAAATTCATATATTACAGAACCACAGTCATGCTTCTGTAACCATAACTAATGACATGGTTTGGGTCTGTGTAGGGAAAAATTGCAAGTCTTTCCTTCAAGATTGATATGGTTTAAGTCTGAATGGGGAAAAACTGGAAGCCTTTCCTCTGAGATTGGAAACACAATAAGGATGCCCACTTTCACCATTGTTATTGAACATAGTACTGGAATCCCTAGCTAGAACAATCAGACAAGAGAAAGATATAAATGGCATCGAAATTGCAAAGGATGAAGTCAATTTTTTCTTATTTGCAGATGATATGATTTTATATTTGAAAAAACCCAAAGACTCCACAAAAATAATGATTAGAACTAATAAATTCAGTTAAGTTTCAGGATACAAAATCAATGTACAAAAATTAGTAGCATTTTATATGCCTGTGATAAAAATTGTGAAAGAGAAAATAAAAAGTAATCCCACTTACAATAGTCACAAATAAAATTAAATACCTAGGAATTAACAAAAGATGTGAATGATCTCTATAATAATGACAACTATAAAACACCAATGAAAGAAATTGAATAGGAAACCAAAGACATGAAAAAATATTCCATTTTCCTGGATTGGAAGAATCAACATTAGTACAATGTCCCTGCTATCCAAAAATGTCTACAGATTTAAAGCAACCCCTATCAAAATACCAAATGCATTCTTCACAGAAAAAGAAAACATTATCCTAAAATTTATATGCAGTCACAAAATATTTAGCATAGTCACAGCTAAGTAAGTAAAAAACAACAGCAACAACAAACCAGAGGAATCAAATTACCTGATTTCAAATTATACTACATAGCTTATAGTAACCAAAACAGAATGGTACTGGCATAAAAACAGACACATAGGTCAATGGAACAGAATAGATAACCCAAAAACAAATCTACAAACCTGCAGTAAACTAATTTTTTACAATGGTGCCAAGAACATGTGCCAGAGAAAAGGCAATCTCTTCAATAAATGTGCTGAGAAAATTGGATATCCATATGGAGAAGAAGGAAGCTTGAACCCTGTCTCTCATGGCATACAAAAATAAAATTAAAATAGATTAAATACTTTAAGATCTCAAACTTTGAATCTACTGCAAGAAAACTTTGGAAAAATTCTTCAAGACATTAGTCTGTGCAAAGATTTACTGAGTAATACACCACAAGCACAGGCAACCAAAGCAAATGTAGACAAATTGGATGACATCAAGTTAATACACTTCTGCATAGCAAAGAAAATAATCAACAAAGTGAAGAGACAACTCATAGAAAGGGAAAAAATATTTGCAAACTCCCCAACTGGCAATGGATTAATAACCAGTATATACATATACTGGTTTTATACTATATATATATACACATACATGTATATAAAAGGAACTCAAACAGCTTTATAGGAAAATATCTAATAATTCAATCAAAAATGAAGAAAATATTTAAATACACATTTCTCAAAAGAAGACATACAAATAGCATGCAGGCATATGAAAACGTGCTCACCATCCCTGATCATCAGAAAAATGCAAATCAAAACCACAATGAGGTATCATTTCACCCCAGGTAAAATGGCTTATTTCAAAAGACAGGCAATAGCAAATGCTGGCAAGGATGTGGAGAAAAGAGAATCCTCATACACTGTTGATTGGAATGTAAATTACCACAGCCATTATGAAGAAACAGCATGGAGGTTCCATAAAAAACACTAAAAATAGAGCTACCATATGACCCAGCAATCTTACTGCTGGGCATACATTCAAAAATAAGGAAAGTCAGTATGTAAAAAAGATATCTGCATTCCCATGTTTGTTGCAGTACCATTCACAATAGCCAAGATTTGGAATCAACCTAAGTGCCATCAAAAGATTAATGGATAATAAAACGGGGAAACTTATAAAAAAAAAAGGTGCATAAAAAATGAGATTCAGGCATTTGTGAGAACATGGATGGATCTAGAGATAATTATGTTGAGTGAAATAAGACAGGCACGGAAAGAAAATCGTCTCATGTTCTCACATGAACATAATTAATTATCCTTCTACCCTCTCTGTCCATGAGTACAATAAAAATAATTGTACTCATGGACAGAGAGGGTAGAAGGATAGTTACTAGATGCTCGAAAGAGTGGCTGATGGATTTGATATTAGGTGTGTAATATGGTTTGGGTCTAGGTCTCCACCCAAATCTCACGTAGATTTGTAATTCTAAAGTTGGTAGAGGGGCCTAGTGGGAGGTGATTGAATCATTGGGAACTCTTTTCTCCTTGCTCTTCTCATGACAGTGAGTGAGTTTTCATGAGATCTGGTTGTTTAAAAGTTTGTAGCACCTCCTCCTGCTCCCTCTTTCTCCTTCTCTGGCCATGTAAGACATGTCTCCTTCATCTTCACCTTCTGCCATGATTTTAAGTTCCCTGAGGCATCCCAAGCCATGCTTCCTGTACAGCCTAAAGAACCATGAGCCAATTAAATCTCTTTTCTTTATAAATTACCTGGTCTCAGTTTCTTATAGCAAAGCAAGAATGGACTCACATTGCTCAATACAGAAAATCAGAGTTAGAAAGTCAGACATTCCTATAAAGATACCTGAAAATGTGGAGCCCACTTTGGAACCTAGTAATGGGCAGAAGTTGGAACAGTTTGGAGGGCTCAGAAGAAGACAGGAAAATGAGAGAAAATTTGGAACTTCCTTTAGACTTATTAAATTGTTGTGACCAAAATGCTGATAGTGATATGGACAAAGAAGTCCAGGCTGAGATGGTCTCAGATGAAGATGAGGATCGTGTTGGGAACTGGAGTAAAAGTCATCCTTTCTGTGCTTTTACAAAGAGCCTGGAAGCATCGTGTCCCTGCTCTAGGTATCTGTGAAACTTTGAAGTTGACAGAGATGATTTATAGTATCTGACAGAAGAAATTTTCAAGCTGCAAAGTGTTCAAGAAGTGACTGGCAGCTTCTAACAACATGTGCTCATATGCATTAGCAATGAAATGATCTGAAACTGGAACATATACTTAAAAGGAAAGTACAGCATAAAAGTTTGGAAAATTTGAAATCTGAGCAAATTGTCAGAAAGGAAAATTCATTTTCTGGGAAAGAATTTAAGCCTGCTAGAGAAATTTGCATAAGTAAAGAGGAGCTGAAAGAATAGCAAAGACAATGGGGAAAACACCTTGAAGGAACTTCAGAAACCTTCGTGGCAGCCCCTGCCATCTCAGGCCCAGAGGCCTAAGAGGAAACATTGGTTTTGTGGGCCAGGCCCAATGCTCTGCTTCACTGTGCAACCTTGGGGCACTGCTGCCTCTATCCCCGTTCCTTCAGCTCCCACTGTGGCTCAAAGGGCTCCAGGTCCATCCAGACCACTGCTTTAAAGGGTGCAAGCCATAAGCCTTGATGGCTTTCACATGGTGTTAAACCTGTGGGTTCACAGAGGGCAAGAGTTAAGGCTTGGAAGCCACTGCCTAGATTTCAGAGGATGTATAGAAATGCCTGGATGTCCAGGCAGAGGTCTGCTGAAGGGGCAGAGCCCTCATGGAGAACCTCTGCTAGAGCAGTGTGAAGAGGAAATGTGGGATTGGAGCCCATACATAGAGTCTCCACCGGAGAACTGCCTAGTGGAGCTATGAGAAGAGGGCAACCATCTTCCAGACCTCAGAATGGTAGAACTGCCAACAGCTTGCACTGTGCACCTGAAAAAGCCACAGACACTCAATGCCAGCCCAAGAAGCAGCCAAGGTGTCTTTACGCTGAAGAGCAACAGGAGTGGAGATGTCCAAGGCTTTGGGAGCCCACCCCTTGAATTAGTATGGCCTGGATGTGAGACATGGAGTTAAGGGAGATCATTTTGGAGTTTTAAGATTTGATGATTGCCCTGCTGGGTTTCAGACTTGCATGGAACCTGTAGCCCCTTTGTTCGGGCTGATTTGTCCCTTTTTGAATAGGTGTATTTACCAATGCCTGTACCCCCATTGTATGTAAGAAGTAGCTAACTTGCTTTTGATTTTACAGGTTCATAGGCTGAAGGGACTTTCTTTGTCTCAGATAAGACTTTAGACTTTGGACTTTTGAGTTAATGCTGGATTGAGTTAAGACTTGGAAAGGCATAATTGTGTTTTGAAATGTGAGAAGGACATGAGATTTAGGGAGAACCAGGGGTGGAATGATAGGGTTTGTGTCTGTGTTCCTGTCCAAATCTCATGTCAAATTTTAATCATAATGTTGAATGAGGGGCTGAGTGAAAGGTGATTGGATCATGGGGGTGGATATACTCCTTGCTTTTTTTTATAGTGAGTGAGTTTTCACAATATCTGTCTGTTTAAAGATGTATATCCCTGTTCTAACCCCCCTCCTCCTGTTTTGACCATGTACGATGTACCTCTTTCATCTTCACCTTCCACCATGATGGTAAGTTTTTGGGGGCCTTCCAAGCCGTGCTTCCTACCTGCAGAACTGTGAGCCAATTAAACCTCTTTTCTTCATAAATTACCCAGTTTCATTTTTTATAGCAATGAGAGAATGGACTAATACAATGTTACAGAGAGGTAGCAAGAATGACTTTGAGGATTTTGGCCTGAAAAGATGGGTGATTAGATGTTATTTACTATGCTGGACAATGCTTCATGGTAAGAAAGTTTTATTGTTGTTTTTTGTTTTTTGTGTGTGTTTGTGGTGGTGAAATAACAAATTTACACTGAGACTCTTCCAATCCTTCTAAAATCTTTGTAAGTATTTTCCCATATTACATCTCGTATTTTTAAACAACAACAACAACAAAAAATGAAAAGAGTATTTACATTCCAAAAGTGTTAAGAGAATCATATAGATCTGCTTTCCTATTAAAATACTGTATGAAAACAAAACTCTATTTACCAAATTCTGGAATGGAAATTAAAAACAAATTAAGACCTAAAAAATATACACTAAAATCATACTACATAAATATGTAAAGTATATATATTTATGTTGGGCTCCCTAAAAGCATATGCTGGAATGGGAGATTTTTTTTTTAAGGAGTGCTTATAGGGGATACCTATAAGGAAGTGAGGGAGGCAGGATAGGAAAATAAAAGAGGTTATGCAAAGATGTGTTTTCCAAATGAAGTCCAGCCTCAGTCTGATCCCACAGGGAAATCTGAAATGTAAATTTTACCTCACATTTGGCCCCATTGTCTTTTGAGGCAAGGGTGTGAGCTTTTATACTCCTGTTCCACTAATTAAGTGCCGACCTGGGTGGAAGACACAACTCAGTCACTTCTGCTGGAGTTGGCTCCAATCTTTCAAAGACAATCTTCCAGTTAGGGTTGTAAATAAGAGTTGTTAGCAGCACAGGCAGTAGCTGTGAAAAGGTATTTCCAGACTGTCAACAAAGGCTGCTACAAAAGTTAAAGATAATTCAGTTAAGAGAAAATATATGGAAGAAATAACTCTACTAGAAAAGAAAAAAGTTAATTAAAATGATAATGTAGTATCTTTACTTTTCACCAATTACATTAACATATATTTGAAAATGTTTATTTGCATTACTGAAATGTGGCAAAGCAGGTTCACTTATACATTGCTAATATCATTGTAAATTATTAGAAATATTTTGGAACTATGTATATTTGGAATCTTAGAATGCTTAATGCTTTCAATCTGACAGTACAACCTATGGCATTATTTACCTTAGTCAATAATTCAAAATATAAAAACTATCATGTGGATGAGGTTGTTCATCACAGTATTATTTATAGTAAGACCAATTGGAAAGATATTTGAGTCTTTAACAACATAGAGTATCGCTACATAAATTTTTTGTACATTCACTGGACACACTATTTTTAATTATTAAAAACACAGTTTTGTAGGTTATATTGCAAAACAGAATAGTGCTTATTATACAAAATAAAATTAGAAAAAAAAGCAGCATATGAAAGCACAAGTGTGCTATGATTTCCATAATATCAGGGGCTATGTTTGGGTGATTTTATTATGAGTGACTTATTTTTGTTTCTCAAATTGTCTGTTATGCATTTCTATTTCTATGATATAAGTAAGGCTATTTTAAAAGGAAAAAAGAATTATCTTTTAAAAATAATGTATGATTCTTAGATGTTTAACCCCCGGACCTATTAGTGAGCAGTTAAAGATTTGTTTATAAAACCTTTCCAAAATAGGTGGCTCAAACTAGCTTTATTTTTATAAGCACTGTACTGTGTGATGATGAAAAATAGGATGCTTTCTAGGTTCAATCTAGCATTTAGGGAGTTCTCACTTCTCTGAATGTTCACATTACTCTGTTAATGCACCTTCATTCATTTAACCATTCAAAAACACTTCCACAGGTCTACCATGTGCAATATATTGTGGTCACTGTTAAAAACATAAAGCAAAATATGAGAGACTTTACCTTGAGGAGCTCATAGATCAGTGGAGGGAAAACAACTAAAATGGGGTAAGTGCCAGAGGAGAAATAAGACCAGATATTACTGGAACAAAGGAAAAAGAGCAAGGATGGTTAGGTGTCATGTCTTTGAATCGTTACAATTCTATTATCCAATGTCTCTATCGTTGTATGTGTCTGATATAACAGTTCTTTCAGGACTCTCACTTGACAGCTTTCTGGGTGCATGATTCCATAAATAAGTTTTGTAATCAGAGAATATTCTAATTCTTTAACTTCATAATTTTCAGGTTAATGAGTACTTTTTTTCTAATATTCTATAACTGCTACCAGATGATTCTGATTCTCTATTTGTGTTTCTTGAAAATACTGTTGTCTTTCTATTAATATCATCTAAAGATCCATGAAATGGAATTAAAATACTGTTAGATTAATAGCAAATGAAAGACTGAGACACAAAGAGAAGGGTAGGTTCTTTGGTTTGTAAGTCATAAAAGTAAAATTCAAGATTATTTTAAAAGTAGTTATTATATATGGATTTAGAGTTAGGACGGGATTCAGGGTTGGTTGGATGCAGAGATGTGTGATACTACCAGGATTGCAGCTAGGTTTTTCTGTAATTCTCTTGGCTCCTCCCTTCTCTCATGTGGGCTTTATTCTCAGGCTGACGACTCTCATTCCAGTGAGGCCTCAGACTGCAGCCCCCAGGTCTACACTCTTATGAGAGATGAGGGCAGCTTTCTTCCAAATATTGAACAAAAACTCTTATGATTAGACTTTCTCAGTCATGTTGTGATATGCTTAGGCTTTGTGTCCTCACCCAAATGATATCTCGAATTATAATCTCCATAATCACCACATGTCAAGGGTGAAACCAGGTGGAGGTAATTGAATCATGTGGGCAGTTTCCACCATGCTGTTCTCATGATAATGAGTGAGTTCTTACGAGATCTGATGCTTTTATAAGGGGCTCTTCCTCCTTTGCTCAGCACTTCTCCTTCCTACTGCCTTGTGAAGAAGGTGCCTTGCCTTGCTTCTCCTTCACCTCCCGCCATGATTATAAGTTTCCTGAGGCCTCCCCAGCCATGCTGAACTGTGAGTCAATTAAACCTCTTTGCTTTATGAATTACTCAGTCTCAGCCAGTTCTTTATAGCAGTATGAAAATGAACTAATACATATTGTAATCACCCAATGGGCTTACTTTGCCAGCTGCTCAGATAAAGCTGATTAACCAAGAAAGGGAAATTGCAATAGACAAAGAGTTGAGCTAGCTAACTGAGAGAACAGAGTTTTATTATTACTCAAATAATCTTCCCCAAAAATTCAGAGGCTAGGGTTACTTAAGAATAGTTTGGTGGGCAGGGGGCTAGGAAATGGGGAATCCTGATTGGTTGAGTTGGGGATGAAATCATAGGGTGTTGAAGCTGTCCTCTTGCACTGAGTTGGTTCCTGAGGGTGGGGAGCATAAGACAAAAAATCAAATGAGCCGGTTTACCATTCTGAATGACACCAACTTATCCAACAAAATTCTAGGTCTGAAAACTACCTTAAACACCAATCTTAGATTTTATAATAGTTATGTTATCTATAAGGTCAATCGTGAGGTTAGGAATCTTGTGGCCTCTGACTGCATGACTCCTGAGCCGTAATTTCTAGTCTTCTAGGTAATTTGTTGGTTTCATAAAGGCAATTTTGTCCCTAAGCAAGGAGGGGATATGTTTTGGGTAGGGACCATTATATTTGTTTTAAAGTTAAACTATAAACTAAATTCCTCCCAAACTTAAGTTGGCCTACACACAGGTATGAACAAGGGACGTTTGGAGGCTAGAAGCCAGATGGAGTTGGATAGTCCAGACTTCTTTCACTGCCATAATTTTTTCACTGTTATAATCTTTGCAAAGACAGTTTCTATGTACCCACACTGCATAAGTAATATTGACAAAATAAATTACTTGAAAAAGTAAGTTCCCACTATTGTTACTGGGTATAGCGTTAATCCAATCTATATTAAATAGCTATGACAAAATGGAAAGGGATGAAACAAATGATAGAGTGATGAGCAATCTGCCCAATAGAAGCTGACCTAATATATGATACGTACTATGCGTTCAATAAATATTGGTTTTACTTTACTTAGTTTCCCTTACACAGCTAATGCTTACAATTGTAAGGGGTAAAAAATCTATACAAAGGCTTTGATGCAAGAGGAAAAAAAGATACTCAAGGCAATAGCATTCTTTATACAATGATGCATAAATGCAAAATATTAGTTACAACACTATAACTTGATTTATAAATTTTATCTTCACCTTGTATTTTAAAGCCAATACATTTTAAGTACAGAAGAAAAAGATTCTGAAAGAAGTGTGGAAAAAGGGTGGGTGGCATAGTGTTTCCTAAGTGGAACATATTTTTAACCTGTTCTATCTACCATGTGTGGAAATTGTATTTCTGACTAGAATTTCTCAATTTGCTTTTCTATTTATGCATTTAAGCAATATTCTTTCTACCTTTCTACACCAAATTGAAATTTGACATATTGAATTTCCTTTGTTAAGTTTTTTTATATTATATAATGGTCAATAGAGTTGTGAAGTCTATTCAACCATGGAAATGCCTGGCAACTCTCTGTATATGTGAGAATGCTTTTAGTACCACATTATTACTCAACATTCATTTTCCTGGAGTTTCCTGCTAATTGACTCTCAAATCATTAAGAGAAGAGTAGTCATTAGTTGATTGTACTTTTATTTTATCGATATAATTGCTTAAATGTGTCACTTATTATTTGCTTAAGGGTAAGATCAAATAAAACATTTTTTCACTCTTCCTGATGACCCAGTTCTGAAAACTTCAAGTCTATGCAAATGTAGTATTTATAACAAATTCTTTTAGACAAGCACCTTCTGAAAAAGATGCAATCAATTTCAGCCTTTAGGAATTTTGAGCTATTAGGAAGTCTGGCATAGCACTAATAAAATAGAACTACTTAGAGTCAAATCTTATTTCTGATGCTGCTAAATGAGAACTCAAAGCTTAACATAATAGACAATTTAGCATATAAATGTTTCACATAAAAGCAAGATGCTGGCAATTCAAAGCAGTAAATGCTAACCTTCAGGCAAGCTGTTAGTGAAGTGTTAAAGGCCCCTGAAATTTTAATGAATTAGCTTATACTAAGAATTTCCTATACTGACTATCTTTTCTGATTTTATCCATTCCTGCTCTAATGCCCAACTACAGAAGGAGAGATTTAAAAAGTTCATCCTGAATAATTGAACTTTTCATTGAATTATCTTCACAAGAGATTGAATGCATTCTTTTCCCCTTAATGTTTGTGTTTGCACCTGTCATCTATTCTGATAACTCCCTAAGTTCTAGTGGCAATCTATTCCCTAGGACCAAGAGAAGGAATGAATTATCTTTCTGAACTTGGAGAGCCACTTTCAGTACAAGCATAACACAGCATTTTTATAATCCAAATAATACAAAGATGGCTGTATTTCTTCCTCATTTTTGTAAGCAGATATATATCATGGTCACATCTACCCAGGAGAACTTTGCTAGCTGCTGTAACCCTCGGGGGAGATAAAAATGTCTTGGTAGTGAACTTCATTGAAATGGAAACCCAGTTTAAAGTAGACTTCATCGGGTCTCCAGAGGAGATTCTTGCATGTGGATAGAAACTCTGAAAACTCAAAGGCTTCCAAAATATAAAGAAAAAAAAAAGTCCATGCTCTCTGCAGCCATTCATGCTATTGTCTGACCCTTTCTTGTAAAATTTTTCTCTTGTTTGTCTGAGTCTTCGCCATCCTATTAGTTTCTTAACAATTTTACTGAACTTTGTGTCTTCTTCTCCATTGTCTTCGACTTCATAAATTTAAATACTCTCTCACCTTTACCCTTTTCCCACTTTGCCCCTCTTTACATTTTCTTTCTTTTCCTGTGTTTATTCCATTCACTCCCAGAGTGCTTCAGTTATACCTATAAAATTGACTCCAAATTGTATGTCAAGCCCTCCTTATAATTTGAGCTTTGGAAACCATTTTTAACTCCTCATACCTGAATAATTAATAAACTCAACGTTTTAAAACTTAGCATGTCATCTTTTATTTTTCTCTTTTTTTAAAATACATTTTTTCAACTTTTATTTTCTATTCAGGGGATATATGTGTAGGTTTGCTACTCTGGTATATTGCCTATATTGCATAATGCTGAGTTGCGATTATGTATGATCCCACCACCCAGGTACTGAACATCGTACCCAATAGACAGTTTTTCAACCCTTGCCCCCTGCCTTGTAATCCCCATTTTTATTGTTGCCGTCTTTATATCCATGAGTACTCAATGTTTACCTCCCACTTATAAGTAAGAACATGTGGTATTTGGTTTTCTGTTCCTGTGCTTAATATAACAGCCTCCAACTGCATCCATGCTTCTGCAAAGGACATGATTTTATTATTTTTATGGCTGCATAGCATTCCATGGTGTATATGTACCACATTTTCTTTATCCAATCCACCATCATGGACAGGTTGATTGGATGCGTTTGCTTTTGTGAAAAGTGTGATAATGAACATGCGAGTAAGTGTGTGTGTTTTTTGTAGAAAACTTTGTTTTCTTATGGATGTATACCCAATAATGGGATTGTTGGACTGAATGGTAGGTCTGTTTTAAGTTCTTACAGAAATATCCAAATTGCTTTTCACAGTGATTGAACTAATTTACATTTTCACTAACAGCATAAAAGCATTCCCTTTTCTCTGCAGTCTTACCAACGTCTGTTTGTTGTTGAGATGGAGACTCACTGCTGGAGTGCAGTGGCATGATCTTGGCTTGCTGTAACCTCCACCTCCCAGGTTCAAGTGATTCGCCTGCCTCAGCCCCCAAGTATCTGGGATTACATACGTGTGCAACCACACCTGGCAAATTTTTGCATTTTTAGTAGAGATGGGGTTTCACCATGTTGGCCAGGCTGGTCTCGAACTCCCGACCTCAAGCGATCTGCCCACCTCGGCATCCCGAAGTGCTGTGATTACAAGCATGAGCCACCGTGCCTGGCCCTGTTGCTTTTTGACTTTTAATAGTAGCCATTCTGACTGGTGTGAGATAGTACCTTACTGTGGTTTTGATTTACATATCGCTAATAATTATTGATATTGAGCATTTTTTCATGTCTGTTGGATGCTCGTATGTCTTATTTTGAGAAATGTCGGTTCACGTCATTTCCCCAGTTATTTTTTTTTTTGTCTTTTGCTTGTTCAATTGTGTAAGTTCCTTATAAATTTTAGATATTAGATCATTGTCAGATACATAGTTTTAAAATATTTTTCCCCATTTTGTAGGTTGTCTGTTTACTCTGTTGGTAGTTTCTTTTGCTGTGCAGAAGCTGTTTAGTTTAATTGCATTCCATTTGTCATTGCTTGTTTTAGTTGCAAATACTTTACAGAACTTAATAATAAATTATTTCCCAAGGCTGGTCCAGAATGGTGTTTCTTAAGCTTCCTTTTAGGATTCTTACAGTTTCAGGTCTTACATTTAAATATTTAATCCATCTTGAGTTATTTTTTTGTATATGGTATAAGGGAGGGGTTGAGTCTTATTCTTCTTCATATGGCTAGCTGGTTATACCAGCACAATTTATTGAATAGGGAGTCCTTATTCATCATTTATTCTTGTGGACTTTGTCAAACATCAGATGGCTGTAGGTGTGGAGCTTTATTTCTAGGTTCTCTATTCTGTCACTGGTCTATGTATCTGCTTTTGTAGCAGTAGCATGCTTTTTGTTTACTGTAACCTTATAGTATAGTTTGGTAATGTAAAGTCTGGTAATGTGATGTCTCTGGCTTCGTTTTTTTTTTTTTTTTTTTTTTTTTTTTTTTTTTGCTCAGGGTTCCTTTGGCTATACAGGATTTTCTTGCTTGTTTGTTTGTTAGTTTCACATAAATTTTAGAATAGTTTTTTTCCTAATTCTAGTTCTGTGAAAAGTGACGTTGGTAGTTTGATAGAAACAGTGTTGAATCTGTGCATTGCTTTGGGGAGTATGGCCATTTTAATGATATTGATTTTTCTTATCCATGAGCATGAAATATTTTTCCATTCATTTGCATCATCTATGTTTAGTAGTTCTCCTTGTAGAGATCTTTCACCTTAGATTGCAAGGGACTCAATAAGATCCAGCAAAAGTTTGAAAACCAACACAAAAAAGTTCTAAAGCAATCAGGGAAATGAAGGAAAAGGTAGACATTTTAAAAAGGAATCCATCAGAGCTTCTGGAATTGAAAAAACTAATGAAGAAATTTCAAAATACAATTGAAAGCTTTACCAATTGACTACATTTTTTAGAGTTTTAGGTTCACAGCAAAATTAAGTGGAAGGTACAGGGAGTTCCTATATACTCTGTGCACCATATATGCACTTTCTCTATCCTTATCAATATCCTCCATCACAGTGGTACATTTGTTACAATTGGTGAACATGCATTAAAACATCATTATCACCAGAGTACATAGTTTAAATTAGGGTTAACTCTTGGTGTTGGGTGTTCTATGGGTTTGGGCAAGTTTATTATGACATAGTTTCACCATCATAGTATTATTATCGAGTAGTTTTACCGCCCTAAAAATTATCTGTGCTCTACCTATTGATCCCTCCCTGCCCTCTAACTCCTTGAAACCACTAATATTTTTACCATCTCAGTAGTATTGCCTTTTCCACATGTTAGAATCATAAAATATGTGGGAATCATAGAATATGTAGCCTTTTCAGGTTGGCCTCTTTCACTTAGTATTACACATTTAAGTTTCCTCCATGTCTTCTCATGGCTTGATAGCTCTTTTTTTTTTTTTTTTTTTTTTTTTTTTTTTTTGAGACGGAGTCTCGCTCTGTGATCTGGCCTGGAGTGCAGTGGCCGGATCTCAGCTCACTGCAAGCTCCGCCTCCCGTGTTTATGCCATTCTCCTGCCTCAGCCTCCCGAGTAGCTGGGACTACAGGCGCCCGCCACCTCGCCCAGCTAGTTTTTTGTATTTTTTTAGTAGAGACGGGGTTTCACCGTGTTAGCCAGGATGGTCTCGATCTCCTGACCTCGTGATCCGCCCGCCTCGGCCTCCCAAAGTGCTGGGATTACAGGCTTGAGCCACCGCGCCCGGCTGATAGCTCATTTATTTTTAGCCTTGGACAATATTTCAGTGTACGGCATGTGTGGCAGTTTATTTATTCATCTATCTACTGAAGAGCATCTTGGTTGCGTCTAAGTTCTGGTAATCATGAACAAATCTACTTCTAAACATCCATGGGCAGGTTTTTGTGTGGATGTACATTTCCAACTCTTTGGGTAAATACCAAAGAGTGTGATTGATAGATCATATGATAAGAGTATGTTTACTTTGGTAAGAAACTGCCAAACTGTCTTCCTAAGTGGTGGCACCATTTTGCATTCCCATCAGCAATGAATGAGAGTTCCTGTTCGTCCCCATCTTCACCTGTGGTGCTGTCAGTGTTCTGCATTTTGTCCAGTCTAATAGGTGTGTAGTGGTATCTCATTATCATTTTACTTTGCATTTCCCTGATGACATGTGATGGGGAATATCTTTTCATGTGTTTATGTGTCATCTGTATATTTTTTATGGAGGTATCTGTTAAGATCTTCATCAGTTTTTAGTGAGGTCATCTTTCTTTAAAAACCAGTAAACAATAGTAAAGTGCCAAGCAGTGTTCTAGGTGTTTTACATAAATTAAGGTGTACATTCTTGCAACAACCTTCTGAAGGTATTATTTTTTAACGTCATTCCTATTTTAGAGATGGAGAAACAGAGCTACAGAAAGTTTTAGTGGCTATCACAGTTGGCAAATAGTAGAGCCAGGATTTTAGATTGAGCAATCTAGTGCTACAGTTAAGACTACTTTGCTTTGTTATATCTCATGATTTCCCTTACCACCTTTTTTTTTTTAATGATTTTATTGTCATTGTCCTCACACCAACCCTTATAATCAATTTTGATTTTTTTCACACCGCACCCAACTTCTCACATCAAATCAGTTGCAAGTAAACAAGTTTTGTACTTCTACCACTTCAGATTTGTTTTCCTTTTTTTTTTTTTTTTTTTTTTTATTATCAGTAGCAGGACTCCTTTCCTGTCTCCAATTTAGGACTAAAGAGATTAATGTTTCTACAGCACAATTTTAATGCACTTTCTGATTTTTATTTACCATAGGGTGGAAAAAGACTTTCAATCTTGAATTTATAGCTCTCCACAATATGGGCCCTAACTACTTTTCTAAGATTATTTATTATATTTCTAATACACTAGCTCCATATATCAGCCATACTGAACTGAACTATTCATTCCTGTGTGGAAACCTCCTCATTGAAGTCTATCCCTAATCTCAGAGCTCTTCATTTTCTGGTCCTCATGCACATAAGTATAATCTGTTTGTTAATTCTTGACTTTACTAATTACAACTCAGCCACTAGCACTATTGATCACCAATATGCAGGGTCAGTCATGATCATTTTAGGTGTCAAAATTAACAAACTAACTGATACATAAAGAGTGTTATTTCGTGGTAAGAAATATAAATAATTAATAAAAAGAAATATAAATGGTCATAAACCAATGAAATATTCAACATTGTTTATAATAAAATAAATTTATGTTAAAACAATTGGCAGGGGTATTTGAGATAGTAAACCCCATAAATGTATGATAGTACTTACCATCTAAATTGCTTCAGCCTTTTGGAAATCAGTTTATGAATCTGAAACAAAGATTATAATAACAAACAAAGAAGAAATGTGTAAATATCCATCACTATGACAGTCATCAAATTAAACATGCTATATATGTTTTATTCAGTGTTATCTAATATTTAAGAATAACAAACTACATTTATATGTACTGAAATTGAAAGGTATCTAAGACAGATTGTCAAGTGGAAAAGCCAAGTTGCAGAATGATACACATCATATTTGTTTCAATATATACAGACAAAATACCTGGTACCCTGTTACTATTGCCCTCTTGTATATATTCTTTTGAGAAACATCTATTCAAATATTTTGCCCATATTTTAATCTCATTATTTGTCTTTTTATTATTAAGTTATAAGAGTTATGATTTGCAAATATCTTCTCCCACACTTTTTCCCATTCTGTGGCCTATATTTTTACTTACTTGATGGTATCATTTGTAGCACAAAAGTTTAATTTTGATGAAGTCCAGTTTATCTATTTTTTCTATGCTCATTCACAATAGGTACAGAAGAGTTTGGATTAGTAAAAGAGGCCTTGCTCTAATGTGCAAATACTTTTAAAGTCTATGCTTGTATTTTATTTAATAATATTCAAATAGCCAAAACAATTCACATGACCAAGGTGAAATTTAAAGGGTACAAATATAGATTCAACTTCTTAATGGTAGGAGCTACTTAATTTTGTGACTGATTGTGATAATCTATCACATCCTTTAAAAAGTGAGACTTCCACTGTGATTTTTCATCCCATAACTGACAACCAGGAAACTGATGCTTCTTTTAGCCCAGTTCACTATGCCTTTTTGGAAACTAGAAATCATACTTTTGGCTTTTCACTCTCAAGAGTCAAAAGAACAGTTATATTGCCTTTGGCTCATCTATAACTAGCTTGTCCTATTACCTACCACTAAGAATTCAACATGCTTTTAGAATGAACCACTTCAGATATAACATTTTCCTGTTACTATACCTTTTAAAGGATACCTATTTAGCTTGTCTTATAGTTATATATACTTTCCTCTGCTATTAGATTATAAGTAACTTTGATGGAGGAGATGATATATTATTTCTCTATCTATGACACTCTTTTACAAGATTCTTTTTCTTGTACTTTTCCAATATTTGTGGAAACCACTTGTCTTTTTATTCAGGTATATGGTTTGGGTATGTAGGTGTTTAATAATTATTTATTCACCACAATTACAGTTTAGATTAGGCTTGTGGGTGTTACTATAGATTTCTCATACCTGTGCAAACTCCATTAATTACCAACTTCATTCAACAGACTGGTCTAGTAGGAAGATCCGACCACTGATCTTGAATTGTATATACAGCTCTTCTGTATGTTTACTTGAAGCTATCAACTCATTGTAGCTATATTCAGATGAAGGGCATATGAAAAACATTAATGGGTTTCTACTTCCTCTTTTCTAAAAGGAAATTTCTCCATTATTTGTTACTGATGACTCTCTCTTTCTCTTTGTCTCTCTACACAGTCATCCTCTGACATCCATCAGAGATTGCTTCTATAACCAGTCCCCACAGATATGTTCCACAGGTACAAATATCCACAGGTGCTCACATCCCATATAAAATGATGAAATACTTGCATATAATCTATGCACATACTTCCATGGGCTTTGAACATACTTCCACAAAGACCAGGATGATCTATTCAATCTGTGCTTTTCTGTCATGGTTGCACACAGAGGTAAAACTGCAAAGAAGGCAATTTTTCTTACTCCCTCCATCTGTCTACCTGGAAGATTTCCTTCAGGCTATAGCCATTTCACTGGGGTCCAAATCAAGCATAGAATCATGAACTGAAGTTACAACATGAGAAGAAAACAAAGAAGGTCCAAATAAGGAATTTGTTTCAAAACTGTTCTTTCACACTTTTACAAATAACCCCAAATAAGGAACTATTTTTTCCCTCTAGGGCAGAAATATCATTAATTCACAATGTAGGCAAAAAGCAAGATTCTAACTGCATCAGGGTAGATAACCCTAACCTCAGATTGAGGTTCCAACAAAAGGGTAAAAAAATCTAAACCTAATATTTCTGGATCTCTCAGGCTTTGCGAGACATTTTTCTGCTGAATTTGACTGCCGTGTGCTTTCTTAAGTTTAAGAATCTATTTTCCCTTAATATTGCATATGTCTTACTTGGTGTCATCATTACCCAGATTCTCTTATGATCTATTTTTCTAATCCTAACAAATATGTTCTTAATTCATTATCTCATTTGAAGATAAATTTATTCATAACTACTTGATGTGTTTCCAACCCAAGTGTATCTGCATGTTAATAAAAATCAACATTCAATGCTTATAGGCAAATTATAAAATTTCAAGTGTTAGCCTCTCTGTAATCATTAGTCCTCTTTCTGACCCTCAAATTGCATCATTTAACTGCATCACTTACAAAGTTTACTGACAAGACTATTCCATCATAACACACATAGCATTTTTAGTTGCTCTTATATTTGTTATTTTTTGCACATACAAAGATTCTTACGATTTGATCACCAGAGATTAATTAACATAGTTTTCTTTCATTATCTGTTTCATAGACATATTTATCTTTATAGAATGACAAGCTTTGCTCCAGGGCTAGTGGAAAATAAAGTTTTGTATGTATTAATTTTTGATGAGTCTCTGTTATCACTATTTCTTCATGGAAAATGTAGGAAAGCCTCTTAGGAAACTGAGAATGAGATGCAGTCTAGTTTAGTAAACATACACTTGGGCACTGAAATCAGGTAAAGATTGAAATTTTATCACTCGTTCTCATTAGAGGTATGACACTGAATAAGTCGATTAAACTCTCCTATTCTTATAGGATAGTTTAATAAAGTAAAGTATGTACAGTGCTTGGCACACAATAAAAACTCAGTAATTGCTCACCAAAACCAAGCAAAAACAGCCACAATGAAAATTTAGAGGGCACATGGATTTCATACCTTTGTTGAAAACCAGATTGTGTCATCAACCAATTAAACTTCATTGTCCACAGCTAAAATTATATTTGTACATTAATTGCATTTTATGAAAGTAAAAGTTGAGATAGTTACTAGAACAATTCAGATTCTAGATACAAGTTCTGTTGATTTTAAATGTTTACATTTTTCATATAAAATTTGTGTCAGAACTTTGCCAATGTTTGTGTAAATCACAAACTCACCTTCATGGTTCAGTTTTCCATTCTTGATCATTCATTCAATAAATATTTATATACCATTTACTATGCATCATGACTGTATCAGTTACAAGTAGTATAAGGTTGCACAGTACATTGCTCCTTCCTTCAAGGAATGCAAGGTTTAGTAGAAGAGACACATATGTAAACAACTAATAAGAAAAAGTTGCATGTATTCAAATTACTTATTACAGAAAGTGCAAATGACAAATGTCATAAAACAGGTTGACCTGATTCACGATAATGATTGTTGTAAAATAGTAAGATTCATAAAATTAGAGGTGGAGCAAGATAGTTGAAAAGAAAGCTCCACAGATTGTCCCCCTCTGCAAAGAAAACTATTTAACAAATATCTACACAGAAAAACCACCTTCACCAGAACCAAATGTCAGGTGAGCACTTATAGTAACTGGTTTTAACTTCATATAGCTGAAAGAGGCACTGAAGAGATAGAAAAAACAGTCCTGAGTGGCTGGAACCACCCCCACCCCCAGCAGCTTCAGCATGGTATGGAGAGTATCTCTGGACACTAGGAGAAAGAGAATAAAATTGTGAGGCATGGAACTCAGTGGTGCCCTATTAGAACAGAAAGGAAAATCAGATCAAACTCAGATGATGCCTGGCTACCAAGAGAGAATTTAAATCAGCCTTAGCCACAGGGGAATTGCTGATCTCTGAGGTCTGAACTTGTGTGCCTGCAAACCTCGCCATCAAGGGTTACAGTACTCTGTTTCTCCAAGTAAACTTGAAAGGTAGTCTAGGCCGTAAGGACTGCAATTCTTTGGTAGTCCTAATGCTGAACTAAGCCCAGAGACAGTAAACTGGGGGGAAACATGACCTACTGAGACACAAGTTGGGGCAGCCCAAGGAGTGCTGACATCACCCCTCCCTTAACCCCAGGCTGCACATCTAACAGCTCCAAAAGATACTCATTCCTTATGCTTGAGGAGAGAAGAGGGAAGAATGGGGAGAACTTTGTCTTGTATCTTGGATACCAACTCAGCCACTGCAGAACAGGGCACTGGTCAGAGTCATGAGGCCGCTGTTATAGGCCCTAGTTCCAAGATGTCATTTCTAGACACATCCTGGGCCAAAAGGAAACCCACTGCCTTGAAAGAAATGACTCATTCCTAGCAGCATTCATCATCCGCTAACTGAAGAGCCCTTGGACTCTGTGTAACCACAAATTTTACCTTTGTATTACATCAAGGTCCTTGAATGAGCCTCCAAGACTAGCTGGCTTCAGGTGAGACTCAGCACATTACCAGTATTGGTGGTTATGGGCCAAAACTCCTTCTACTTGAGAAAAGCAGAGGGAAAAGTAAAGGGGGCTTTGTCTTGCACCTTAGGTACCAGCAGAACCACAGAGGGTAGAGGAATAAGCAGGCTCTTTGGATCTCTGATTCTAACATGTGACACTTGGATGGCATTTCTGGACGTGCCCTGGGTCAGAGGGGAGCCTACCACCATGCAGAAGAGTCCCATTTCTGGCAAAATTCACCACAAGCTGACTGAAGAGACCTTGGACCTTAAGATAATATCCAGGGTAGTCTGAGAGTACTCCACATGGCCTGAGGTGGAGATGGCTTCAGGGTGAGGCTCCTCTGCCTTTGGAAAGGGGAGAAAAGTGTGGAAGAACTACATCGTATGGTTTGAGTGCTAGCTCAGCTGAGATACAATAGAATGCCAGGTAGACTCCTAACATTTTTTACTCTAGCCCCTGATGCTGGGATGATACTTCTGGGCCTGGGGGACCTCACTTCCCAGAAGGGAGAGACACAGGCCTGGATGGCTTTGCTGCCTGCTGATTATAAAGCCTCAGGGTCTTGAGGAAACATATGCAGTAGCTAGGGAGTGGTTACCCCTGGCCTTGGGAGAGACTCAGTGCTGTGTTGGTTTCAGCTCTGACCCAGTACAGTCATAGTGTTGGTGGGCATAAGGGCACACGAGTAAGTTCACAGTCTTTAGGAGATGCGTGAGGTTTAGGAGGTTCAGAACAGAGAAAGACTATATGTTTGGGAGAAAGTAAGGGAAGAGAATAAAAGTTTCTTCTTGATAATCCAGAGAATTCTCTTGGATATTTTCTAATACCATCAAGGTTGTACCTCTATGAGTCTGCAAGAACGACAACATTACTGTGCTTGATGTGCTCCCAAAAGCAAATAGAGCTTAGATCACAACATCCAAGTCCTTTTAAACATCTGGAAATCCCTCCCAAGAAGGAGGAGTACAAACATGTCTAGTAGTGAAGACTACAATAAATACATATCTCTTCAATGCCCAGATATTGAAGAACATCTATCAACATTATCACCATCCAGGAAAACATGATCTCACCAAATGAACAAAGAAGGAATTCAGAATCCTATAAGACACACCTAACTGAAAGATAGAAACAATTAAAAATAATCAAGCAGAAATTCTAGAGCTGAAAATTGCAATTGGCATACTGATGAATTCTTCAGCATCCTTTAGTAGCAGAATTGATCAAGCAGAAGAAAGAATTACTGAACCTAAAGACAGGCTGTTTGAAAACACACAGTAAGTGGAGATAAAAGAAAAAAATGAAGCATAGCTACAGGATCTGGAAAGTAGACTTAAAACTACAAACCTGAGAGCCATTGGCCTTATAGAGGAAGTAGAGAAGACGATGGGGGAAGAAAATTTGTTCAAAAAGATAATAACAGAGAACTTCCCTAACCTAGAGAAAGATATCCGAGTAGAAAAACGTTATAGAACACCTAGCAGATTTAACACAAAAAGGACTACATTAAGACATTTGATAAACAGACTCAAATCTTGAGTTAATTTTTGTATAAGGTTAAGGAAGAGGTTCAGTTTCTGTTTTCTGCATATGGCTAGCCAGTTTTCCCAACACCATTTATTAAATAGGGAATCCTTTCCCCATTGCTTATTTTTGTCAAGTTTGTCAAAGATCAGATGGTTGTAGATGTATGGTGTTATTTCTGAGGCCTCTGTTCTGTTCCATTGGTCTATAGATCTGTTTTGGTACCAGTACCATGCTGTTTTGGTTACTGTAGCCTTGTAGTATTGTTTGAAGTCACATAGCTTGATGCCTCCAGCTTTGTTCCTTTTGCTTAAGATTGTCTTGGTTATATGGGTGCTTTTTTGATTCCACATGAAATTTAAAGTAGTTATTTCCAGTTCTGTGAAGAAAGTCAACGGTAGCTTCATGGGAATTGCATTGAATCTATAAATTACTTTGGGCACTATGGCCATTTTCATGATATTGATTCTTCCTATCCATGAGTATGGATGTTTTTCCAATTTTTAGGTCTTATTTCCTTGAAGAGTGGTTTTGTAGTTCTGCTTGAAGAGGTCCTTCACGTCCCTTGTAAGTTGTATTTTATTCTCTTTGTAGCACTTGCGAATGGGAGTTCACTCATGATTTGGCTCTTTGCTTACTGATTATTGGTGTGTAGGAATGCTTATGATCTTTGTGCATTGATTTTGTATCCTGAGACTTTGCTGAAGTTACTTATCAGCTTAAGGATTTTTTGGACTGAGACGATGGGGTTTTCTAAATATACAATCATGTCATCTGTAAAGAGGGACAATTTGACTTCCCATCTTCCTATTTGAATATCCTTTATTTCTTTCTCTTGCCTGATTGCCCGGGCCAGAACTGTCAATATTATGTTGAACAGGAGTGGTGAGAGAGGGCATCCTTGTCTTGTGCCAGCTCTCAAAGGGAATGCTTCCAGCTTTTGCCCATTCAGTATGATATTGGCTATGGGTTTTTCATAAATAGCTCTTATTATTTTGAGATATGCTCCATCAATACCTAGTTTATTGAGAGTTTTTAGCATGAAAGGATTTTGAATTTTATCGAAGGCCTTTTCTGCATCTATTGAGATAATCATGTGTTTGTCGTTGGTTCTGTTCATGTGATGGATTATGTTTATCAATTTGCATATGTTGAACCATGCTTTCATCCCAGGGATGAAGTCAACTTGATCGTGGTGGATATGCTTTTTGATATGCTGCTGGATTCGGTTCTCCTGTATTTTATTAAGAATTTATGCACTGATGTTCATTAGGGATATTGGCCTGAATTTTCTTTCTTTTTTTGTTGTGTCTTTGCCAGGTTTTGGTATCAGGATGATGTTTCCCAGAACTTAAAGTAAAATAAAAATAAATACATAAAATAAATAAATAAACTCACAAACATCAAAGATAAAGAAAAGATCCTAAAAGCAGCAGGAAAAAAAAAAAAAAAAAAAAAAAAAAAAGAAGTAACAAACAATGGAGCTCCAATATGTCTGGCAGCATTTCAGTGGAAACTTTACAGGCCAGAAGACAGTAGCATGACATATGTAAATTACTAAAGAAAAAAAAAAAAAACTTTTACTCTAGAGTAGTATATCTGGTGAAATTATTCTTCAAACATGAAGGAGAAATAAAGCATTTAATGACTAAAAAATATTTCAAGGTATAGTACAATAGGATATAAATAGAAACAACAAAAAGTTAAAAAGCAGGGGGATGAAGTTAAGGCATAGAGTTATTATTAGTTTTTGTTTTTCTTGTTAATTTGTTTGCTTTTGCAAATAGTGCTAAGTTGTTATCAGATTAAAATACCGGGGTTATAAAATAGCATTTGCAACCCTACTGATAATCTCAAAGCAAAATCAAACAATGGATACAAAAAATAAAAAGCAAGAAACTAAATCAGATTACCAGAGAAAATTACCTACACTAGAGGAAGACAGAAAGGAAAGTAAGAAGAAAGAGAAGACCACAAAAGAACCAGAATACAAATAACAAAATGGCAGGAGTAAGTGTTCATTCATCAACAATAACATTGAATGTAAATGGGTAAAACTCTCCAAACAAAAGCCATAGGCTGGCTGAATGGATGAAAAACAAGAAGCATTTATCTGTTGCCTACAATAAACACACTTCACCTATAAAGACACATAGACTGAAAATAAAGGGATAGAAAAAGTTATTCCATACCATTGGAAACCAGAAACGAGCAGGACTCATGACACTTAGACAAAATAGATTTCAAAGCAAAAACTATAAGAAGGGACAAAAAGAGTCACTATATAATAATAAAGGAGTCAATTCTGTAAGAGTATATAAAAAATTTAAATTGATATATACCCAACCCTGGAACACCCAGAAATGTAAAATAAATGTTATTAGAGCTAAGGGGAAAGGCAGACCACAATACGATAATAGATGGAGATTTCAGCAATCAACTGTCAGCATTTGACAGATCTTCCAGAGAGAAAATCAACAAACATCAGACTTAATTCATACTATAGACCATGTGACTCTAATAGATATTTATAGAATATTCCATCCAAGAGCTTCAAAATATACATTCAACATCATTTGATTATAAGCTCTCATTATGTCTTCTATAATTTTGGGTAAAAAAAATAACACTTCAATACTTGTTTTGATAACTTGTATAATCCAACAACTATTTATTAAATTTTTAATCTGCCAGGCAATGTGGTAGGTACTGGATTAAATAAGACAATGTAAATGATGCATTTGATACATGGCTGGTCCTCAATATAAGACAGCTATATATTTATTTATTTTTTTATTTTTATTTTTATTTTTTTCATCTATAGACACTTTTATTTTTCTTTTCTAACTGCAACACACTAAAGACAAGCCTAAGGTAAGACAGCTATTTAAATGAGCCTCCTGTGTTAATACCAAAGTAACAACAATAGTTAAAATGTATTAAATATTTTCTATTTGAGATATGTTCTATTACTTTGAATACTTACAATGGGCCAAAGGATATGGTTAATAGATATATTTGATGTGCTAATCAAGCATTTATCTTTATTACCTGGAAACGTTTCCCACAACTTCCAATAAAGGCACAGATTTATGTAGGATCCTTTGTATGAGATGACCCTGGTCCCTAGTTACCGCCAAATGAACAAGTAACAGATACTTAACTCAAAATAAGCCAATCAGATTATCTGTCATTAATTGAAATAAAAGTCAAAATTTATTTTAAAAAATTGGTAAATACTGGAGGTGTAAGCTTATGAAGACTGAACTGTCAGTTATTTTAGCTATATGCATCCAAAAAGTCAATTCAGTATAGAGTAGCAGGAAAAGCAATAGCTGCAGAGAGGGAATCAGTGAGAACAGAATAGGTAGCAGTTGGAAGACAGAATAGTGGTGAGGGGAGCTGGGAGAGGTATTCAGTGAAATTGGGTTGTGAAAATTCCTTATAGATTCCTATGATATTGTCTTTTCAATTTAAGCTAATTTGGTACTTGTAACCAAACATGCTCTATTATAGGTAGGTTTACCTTGGTTTTTACAGATAAAGAAAAATGATAACAAAATTTAAGTCAAATTTCTCTGAGTCACAAAGCTAGCATATGGCATAGATATGACTCAAAGCAAGATTTGCCTGGCCCCAAGACTTTTTTTCTTCTAACTCAATTGTACTGTTATCTACCTTTTCTGTATTGTACTTTGCTATAAGCAAAATAAGAATACTTTCTATTTTGCATGTCTCTTTTAAGGATTAGATGACATAATGTTTATAAAATCCATAGAAAAATGCCTGGCATTTAGTAGCTGCTTAATAAATGTTATTTCTCTTCTCATCTTTGAGTTGGGCAAAAGAGGTATGGATATTCTCCTTATACAAGTAAGCTAACTGAAAGATGAAAGTGTCTCCCTAAAGTAACATAAGGCTCAAACACTTGTTTAAGTGGAACTGAATGTTTCCCCTAATGAAGCATGCTGCTTTTGATTAATAAAATGTTTAGCCTCCTAATTAAAAACAGAGACACAAGTATAAAGTTTAATTTCATGTTTAGAAGCATAAAACTTGGAATATTGTTTGTTGTAAATACTTACTTATCTCTCCTTGAATTTATCATTTAAATGGATGATCTAGAGGAAAAGTAATTGAAAAATATTTTTACCCTATCAAATATTTCCCTGTTTTTAGTGATTATTATCTTGTTCCTTGCCTTTGTATTTTAAATATTTAATGGATGAATAAAGATTGTATTTGTTCAAGGTAAACAACATGATAATTTGATACAAATGCATTGTATGATTACCACCCTCAAATTAATTAACACATCTATTAGGCTGTACCTTAGACCCTCAGAACTTGTTCATCTTATTACTGAAAGTCGGTACCCTTGCACCAACATCTCTTTTTTCCTTAATCTCCAGGCCCTGGAAATCACCATTCTTTCTGCTTCTGTAAGTTATATTCTTTTAGATTCCACATTTAAGTGAGATCATATAGTATTTGCCTTTCTGTGTCTTGCTAATTTCACTTAGAATAATGTCTTCCAGGTTCATCCCTGTTGTTGCAAATGGCAGGATTTCCTTCATTTCCATGGCTGAATAATATTCCATTATGTATATGTACCATGATTTCTTCATTGATTCATTTGGCAGTGGATACTTAGGTTGTTTCCATATGTTGGCTGTTGCAAACAATTCTGCAATGAACATGAGGGTGCAGCAATCTCTTTGAGATACTGACTGCTTTTCCTTTGGGTATATACCCAGAAGTGGAATTGCTATATTATATGGTAGTTCTATTTTTAATTTTTTGAGAAACATCCATACTGTTTTCCATGACTGTATCAATTTACATTCCCATCAACAGTATACAAAGGTTCTCTTTCTCCACACCCTCACCAACATGTACCTCTTGTCTTTTTGAAAATGGATATAATACTACTTGTGAGGTGATACTGTGGATTTGATTTACATTTCCTTTTATAATTGTTTAAAATTTATTATTTGTTGAGGTAAATATATATATATAGATAATTTGCAATGTTTACCATTTTTAAGTGTAAAGTTCAGTGGTGATAAATACATTTATGTTCCTCTGTTTCCCTTCATTCATCCCTCACCTTTCCCCTTCCAACCTCTAGTAACCACCAATCTACTTTATCTTTATGAGATACAGGCTTTTAGATCCCACATGAGTGATAACATGCAATATTTGTTTTCTGTGCTTGGCTTATTTCACTTCCACTTAATAGAATGACCCCTAGTTCCATATATGTTGCTGCAAATGGCAGGATTTCCTTTATTTTATCACTGAATATTATTTTTTATTGTGTGTATATATACGTGTAAATATATGTGTGTATAAAGATTAATATATACACATATGTGTATGTGTGTATATATTATGTATATACACATATATATGTATATATGTGTATATATACATTTATATATCTTATATTGAGGACCTGCTGTGTATCAAATGCATTATTTAGATTGTCTTATTTAATCCAGTACCTACCACATTGCCTGGCAGATTAAAAATTTAATAAATAGTTGTTGGATTATACAAGTTATCAAAACAAGTATTGAAATGTAAACTTTATTACCCAAATGTATATATGTATACATATACATATATTACATATACATATACATATATGTATACATGTATATATATTACATATATATACACGCACATATATATGCCCTGATTTATTTGTTCATTTATTTGTTGATGGAAACAGGTTGTTTCTATGTCTTCGTTATTGCAAATAGTGCTGCAATGAATGCATTTCCTTTGGGTACATACCAATAAGTGGGATTGCTGTGTGGAACGGTAGTTTTATTTCTCATTTTTGAGAAACTTCCACACTGTTTTCAATGACTGTACTAATTTACATTCTCACCTACAGTGTACAAGGGTTCCCTTTTTCACACCCTCATCAACACATCATCTCTTGTCTTTTTGGTAATAGTCATTCTAACAGGCATGTTGTGATATCTCTGTGGTTTTGATTTGAGTTTCCCTGATAATTAGTGATAGTGGGCACTTTTTCATTTACCTGTTGTCATTTGTATGCCTTCTTAATTAGGTTATTTGATTTTTTTTTTTTTTTTTTTTTTGCTATTGAGTTACTTGAGTTATTTATATACTTTGGATATTAAATGCTTACCGGATATATGGTTTGCAAAAGTTTTCTCTCATTCTGTAGGTTTCTGTTTCATGTTGCTGACTGTTTGCTTTGCTGCGTAGAAGCTTTTTAGTTTGTTGTAGGACTACTCGCTTATTTTTGCTTTTGCTTCCTGTGCTTCTGGTGTCACTTTAAAAAAATCCATTGCTGAGAAAAACGTCAAGGAACTTTTCTCTATGCTTTCTTCTAGGAGTTTTACAGTTTCTGACATTACACTTAAGCCTTTAATCAATTTCTAGTTAAATTTTGTATATGGTGTAAAAAATCGCCCAATTGGGAAAATAAGTAATTAACTTCTGTTCGCAGATGAATGATGTTCTATATAAAAAACCCTAAACACTCCACCACAGAACTGTCAGAACTAATAAGTGAATTCAGTAAGGTGGAAAAATACAAAACTAACACACAAATATTCGTTATGTGTCTATACACTAACAAGAAACTGTCTGAAAATAAAAACCAAAAAAATCCTATTTATAACAGCATCACCAAAGAAGTGAAAGATCTGTACATTGCAAACCATAAAGCATTGGTAAAATAAATGGAAGAAGGCACGAATAAATGGAAAGATAGTCTGTGTTCATGAATTGGAAGAATTAATATTGTTAAAAAATCCATACTACTAAAAGTCATCTACAGATTCAACACAATCCCTATCAAAAGTCCAACGTCATTTTTTGCAGGAGTAGAAAAACAGTTTTAAAACTTGTATGGAACCACAACAGATCCTGAAAAGGCAAAGCAAATTCGAGAATAAAACACAGCTGGAGGCATCACACTTCATTTTTTCAAACTACATTAAACTATATTACAAAGTAATCAAAGAGTATTGTACAGGCATAAAAACAGACACGTACCAATAGAAGAGAACAGAGAACCCAGAATTAAACCCAAAAAGCCATGTTTAACCAATCTTTCACAAGGTTGTCAAGGATACACAGTGAGGAAGGGAAATTTTCTTCAATAAATCGTGTTGGAAAAACTCGATATCCACATGCAAAAAGATAAAAGTGAACCCTTGTCTTATGCCATATACAAAAGTTAAATCATTTGCTTTCCCACATACTTTTCAAGAAAGAAATTTAAACCAATTTTCAAACAGAATAGAGGCTATTTAGCATTAGAATGAATTATCTATGTTTGCTGTTCTCAACTTCAAATATATTACTACTAACTTTTTTTTTTTTACATGTAGGCAAATCAAGGCCTTACACAATATATTCAATTTAAAAAAATAATAAAAATGCTACTATTACAATATATTCACATTGAGTTGTATAAGATAATTTAATGCAACTAAAATTTCAAAATAAGTGGCCAGACGCGGTGGCTCACACCTGTAATCCCAGCACTATGGGAGGCCAAGATGGGCAGATCACGAGGTCAGGAGATCGAGACCATCCTGGCTAACACAGTGAAACTCCGTTTCTACTAAAAATACAAAAAAAAAAAAAAAATTAGCCGTGCGTGGTGGTGGATGCCTGTAGTCCCAGCTACTCAGGAGGCTGAGGCAGGAGAATGGCATGAACCCGGGAGGCAGAGCTTGCAGTGAGCTGAGATCGTGCTACTGCACTCCAGCCTGGGCGACAGAGCAAAACTCTGTCTGGAAAAAAAAAAAAAAATTCAAAATAAGTGAAAGAAAACACAAATTACAAATATTTACACAAGCAAAATTAAAGACTTCTAGGCTCTGGGGATTTCCTTCTTAATATTAAAACATTCTTTGCTGGAAATATAGTAATATCAAAGACAATTTTATTATGGTTCCTCTAAAATCCACGGTTGCTGATTGTTTGTTATACTCAAGGAATCAAAGTTAAATGGTGATACAAGATTAATTTTAAATCCCAATTGTTACAAAAAAACAGGTATCAGCAATCAAGTTCTAGCTTTAAAAATAAAATGTCATCACAAAATATTCAGTTTATTTGATTAAGAGCAGTGAAAACATTCATCTTTTAGAGCAGGAGTTGGCAAACATTTTCTGTAAAGGGGATGATAGTAACTGTTTTAAATTTTATAGACCACACTGTCTCTGTTGCAAACTATTATTCATCTCTGCCATTGTAGTGTGAAAATAAGCAGACACAATACATAAATGAATGGACATGGATATGTTCTAATAAAATTATATTTTTTTACATAAAATTTGAATTTCATATAATTTTAATGTGTCAAAAAATGTTCTTTAAGAGCTTTTTCTTCAACCACTTAAAGATGTAACAGTCATTCTTAGATTGAAGACTGCAGAAAAATAAGTAGAAGGCCAGATTTAGTCTGTGGCTATAGTTTTCTGGCCCTTTATTTAGGTAACTTTTGCTGCCCGTAGCTGGACATCCTCTATTAAGTGAAACAGCAGCTGATGAAAATCAATATAATTTCATACAATTAACCATAAAGAATAATTTATAAGGATGCTAGCATCTCATTAAGTTATAATAGTAAATAAAGTGGAGATATGACTATAGTCCCAAGGCTAGCAACAGCTCCCTAATAAGAACACAAAAAACCTAATTGTAAACTTCTGTTTTTCTATGAAATAGCATGGGTAATAGAAATTTCTAGACCTTTTATATTTTTACTACAGCCAAAATTTAAAATCTTTTCCTGAAGACATTTTAGAGAAGCTGCCAACATATAGAAAAATTGACTAATTCACACACCATTTCTTCTTCTCAATTTTCATGAAAATGCTAATAAGTGATATACGTATAAAGAGAAATTGAATTAAATGTCCAGATATATTTATCATGAGGTCACTCAACTGATCAAAAGTGGGCTATGTATAAATATATCTGTAGCAAAACATTAAACCATTATGCAGCACTTTTAGAAGATTTTTTTTATGCTGTGTGCTGATCAGGAATGACTAATTTTTGTTCCAGTATCAAGCGATCTTATGACATCATTTACTTAAAGCAATGAAAGTTTATTTTTTTTCCTCATAATAGTACATGTGTTTCACAAGTTGGCTAGGAGCTGTGTTACATTTTATCTACCCTGAGACCTAGGCTTAAAAGAGGAGCTACCATTCAGGATGCTGCAAGCAATTGAGATGAAGGTAAAGAGAACATGGAAAAATGCACTACCTCCCAAAGATTTCACTAAGAGGTAAAATGCAACATGTCTCCTCACATTTCATTGGTTACAGTCAGTCTAGTGGCCCTGATGAACTTTGTGGGATTGGAGAAGTACAATCTCATTGTGTGACTGAACCTAATGCGGAGAGCCAAAGGTAAATGGTGAATAACAATAATGACTACCACAATCTGCCCTTTTGGTCACAGAAAATTCAACTCACTCTCTTTATTCACACAGAATATCATCACTACTTGCCCAGGGAGAGCAACACAGAAATCTCATCTGGTGACCATGTGGAGCTCAAAATCCAAGATCTCTGAGTCAGGCACAGGATTCCCGATATCAGATCCAGATGTGACTCTTCCTTATCTGAAGATCTATGGAATATAAAAAAAAATTATCTACCTCCCACAGGTATACAATATACAGTGTTCAAAGAGACAAAATAATCCAAATAAATACCTTCATTAGGAAGGGGAAAGGATGGGAAACATACACACACTGGCTGTTAAAGCTTCTACCTATAACTGATATACATCAGTTCTGCTCATAGTTCATTGCCCAAGCCAAGTCACATGGCTTTACATAACTTAAAAGTATTTGATAAAATGCATTTCTAACACAACGCTGGAAGTAAAAGATTATGAAATAGAGTAGAACACTCATGATTACCATAAATGTACACATAGGATTGTCTGAAACCACAATATCCATATTTTAAAAAGTGACTATTTTCTTCTATGTTCTGAAATGCAGGCTTTACTTGTCAAACTATGAGTATATCCAATATATTGTTCAGGCCACAGGGAGAGGTGACAAGTTTACTTTATTACTTAAGGGCAGACGCAAATCAATTTTTACATCTTGTATTAGAGGTAGTATTTACAAAAGATGAAATGTTGTGATAATTACAACAAAGGAAACATCAAGTAAGTTTAAGGTGTACCATAAATTTACTTTTGTGTTTAGAAGAACATCGTATTATTCTGTATTTGATACATCTTGTTTCTAACATGTCAGAGTTTTCAAATTTCGTAAAGCATACAATTTCACTGTGCATAAAAATTACCATGTATCTTTAAAATGAAAGGGAGAGGGTAAGAAGAAAAAAAAATTATCATGGGTCCTTGTTAAATATTAGTTAGCCCTGTTCCTTATTAGATCTGTGGTGAATTTAAAGAATCCACATGTTTAATAAGCATTTCTGATTCTTCTGAAGTAGGTGGTCTCTGAAAATGTCATTTAAAAATGTATGAAATGGAGTAACAAGAAGGTAATCAGGAATTTCTGAACTACTTTGCAATGAAAATCTATATCAATAATATAATTTATATCTCATATACCTAAATAAATAACTTACAGAACACAGTACACTTCATGCTAAAATAGATAAATCAGTTATGAGTAATACTAATTACTTACTGGAAAAAATGAATCACATTTGATTCTGATATATTAGGTTATTGAATTAAATATATCACCTTCTATATCAGATTCACCATGCACTGAGTAAGGTATATCATCTGCTGAATTAAGTCTCCTGCATAAATCTGATACATCACCTCTTGAACCAAAAATCTAACCCTCTAAATTAGATACATAACTTGCTGAATCTAATATACTATCAATGAAATCAAAATTACCACCTACTAAGTCATGAGTTTTGAAATGACTATTTTAGGTTGCATATACCTTTAAAGAAGTAGTACAATGCCCTGCATCACTCTTAGTTTAGATTTTACTTGAGTAAGCCCCTAGAGACCTTCATTTTGTTCTATAGAGTTTGATCAACTTTCTTCTACTTAGTGTGTCTAAGGCCACCAGTTACCAGGGGAAAAGGGAAATATATCTCTGCATAAACTATGAAAATATATATACAATATATGTATATATAATATACATAATAAAAATATAAGTATATATATTTAGCTAAGTAATCTAAACAAATATAATATTCACTGAGTTGTATTTACTGTTGCTACTCCTGTGTTATGCAAAGGCCATGCCTAAAATGAAGAGTTAGCAACTTGTCAGTTATCTGTTTATCAAGATCCATAGTGACATTCTAGTGGTCCGTAAACATCTTCTCGGTAAGCTTGTGGTGGGTTTAAAACTCAAATTGAGTGAAACCGTTGTTATTATCTGATGAATGTATTTAAATTTATAAATACAATTTTAATGTGGTGAAAGTCATAAATGTAAAAATAAATATGGTTGCAAATTGTAAATGAAGGCCTACAACATAGAGGCAGAATACAACATATGAAATCATACCTCATGGCCTTTGTATATCACACTTAATTATTTTCCCATTATGTAAACTATTTAGGCTTAGCATGAAGATCAGTAACATCTTGTTACTCTTGTGTGATCTTTGGTTATGTATAAAATTACTGTATTTAAATAAAGTTATCATTCTAAGTATTTTCCCAACTATATCACTTGCTATATAATTATTCTGTTATAGTCAATGTTTCCATGATTTTTTAATTTGTGAACTATTTTCAAATATCATTTTAAATAAGAAACATGATCAACATTTTTATAAAAAATTAACTCAAGTGCAGTAATTTAATCGTTACTTACTCCCTTTGATTTTTGAAAAAAATATATGTTTTATAGAAAAATAAAACTACAAGTAAGAAACTTTAAAATTACTAAAAATCAAATGTCTGTTAGATTACCATTGTCATTACTCAGATATTCCCTATACAAATATATACATTGAACTCACATTCTTAAAGTCATTTTAACCGACATAGCAGTGTGAGGCTGATTTGAAGCATTAAAACTCAGCATATTTATATTTTGTTTGCTGAATTACTTCTCTTAGCAGTCTTGTGAGATAGGATAGAAAGGTCTCTTATTGTCTTTTCCATTTTATAGATGAAGTAGAAATAGAGACACATTTTCATGTTGGCACATTGACAACATTTTAAATAGGCTGTTTGATCTGTTAAAATAAACTTTTATACATGATTAAAGCATAAAAACTCAAAATGAATCATTTATAATTGTACGTCAAGCCCAATATTCTTTGCCCTTCACCAGGTTTTGTGGGTTTAAAAATATTCTGTTTAGCTTATTTCTTTATGATAAGTGCAAGAATACTGACCTTCACTTCATCTTTCGTGAATTAACTCCATAGGCCAACCTTAAGGCTACCATAGCTTTATGTCACTTTGTAGCCATTTTCTTCTAGTCTATGGGTTCTCTGAACCCCTCTTGTATTACTTGAGAAATGTAGCACTGGGTCTATATCACGATTAGTGGAAACCAGTGGCATGAGATATTAGAATTCAAAGCACTAGTGGAAATATTCATCAACTCCTGTAAGCTCTTTTTTCAGGAATGGCAAGAAAAGGTAGTTCATAATCTACCTATATAGAAAATAAATTACAGAGAGGGCTGACATAGACAGACATGGATCAAAGTGAAGACAACCAAAGTCAAATCCATACTACCAACGACCTTTCTCTGTTAACCATTTTCCTGGACGAAAATAACCTGTTTCGATTGAATCAATTTGCTTTCTTATCCCATTTTTTAGTACTCAAGGTTAACATTGAAATTGCACATCAGCTGAGTGTTTGAAATGTCCCTGGATTCCCAGAAGATGAAATACTATAGAATATTTGAACATAATGCTGAGTCAGCTGGGAAGGTCAATAGAATGAGTTAGAATACTTGGTTCCCTTTTTAACATGAAGGGATGTTAAATTTTACTGAAAGCATTTTCTGCATCTATTGAGATAATCTTTTTGTTGCTGTTGTTTTAGGTTTTGTGCGTTTTGTTTTTTGGGTTTTGGTGGGCTTTTTTGAGACAGGGTCTTACTCTGTCGCACAGGCTGGAGTGCTATGGCACAGTCTCACGTCACTGTAGCCTCAACCTCCTGGGCTCAAGTGATCCTCCCACCTCAGTCTTTGGAGTAGCTGGGATGACAGGCTCACACCACCACACCCAGCTAATTTTTGCATTTTTGTAGAGACAGAGATTTGTCATGTTGCCCAGGGTGGTCTCTAATTGGCTGAGCTCAAGCTATATGCCCACCTTGGCTTCTCAAAGTGCTGGGATTACAGGCATCAACATGGCTGGCCTGAACATGTGGTTTTTGTCTTTAGTTCTGTTTATGTGATGAGTCACATTTATTGATTTGTGTATATTGAATGAGTCTTGCATTCCAAGGATAAAGCCTACTCGATTATGGTGGATTAGCTTTTTAATTTGCTGCTGAATTCCCTTTGCTAGTATTTTGTTAAAGATTTTCACGTCGATGTTCATCAAGGACATTGGCTTGAATTTTTCCTTTGTTGTTGTGTTTCTGCCAGATACTGGTATCAGGATGATGCTGGACTCATAGAAGGAATTGGAGAGGAGTCTCTCCTCAGTTTTTATGGAATAGTTTCAGTAGGAATGATACTAGCTCTTCTTTCTATGTCTGGTAGAATTCAGCTGTGAATCTATCTGGTCCTGGGCTGTTTTTTGTTGTTGTTGTTGTTGTTGTTGTTGTTGTTGTTGTTGTTGTTGTTTCGGTTGGTAGGCTATTTATTACTGATTCAATTTGAGAGCTTGTTGTTGGTCTGTTCAGAGAATCCATTTCTTTCTGGTTCAGTCTTGGAAGGATGTATGTTTCAAGGAATGTATCCATTTCTTCTAGATTTTCTAGTGTGTGTGCATAGAGGTGTTCATTGCAGTATCTGATAGTTATTTGTATTTCTGTGAGGTTGGTGTAATATTCCCTTTGTCATTTCTAATTGTATTTATTGGGATCCTCTCTCTTTTCTCCTTTATCAGTAGAGCTAGCAGTCTATCTATCTTATTAATTTTTTCAAAAAGTCAAATCCTGGATTTGTTGATCTTTGAATGTATTTTGTGTCTCAGTCTCCTTCAGTTGAACTCTAATTTTGGTTATTTCTTGTCTTCTGTTAGATTTGGGGTTAGTGTGCTCTTGTTTCTCTACTTCTTTTAGTTGTGATGTTAGGTGGTTAATTTGATTTTTTTTTTTTTAATCTTGATGTGGGTGCTCAGTGCTATAAATTTCCCTCTTAAAACTGCTGTAGCGGTGTCCCTGAGAATCTGTTATCTTTACCTTGTTCTCATTAGCTACAAATAACTTCTTGATTTCTGCCTTAATTTCATCAATTATCCAAAAGCCATTCAGGAGCAGGTTGCGTAATTTCCAAGTAATTGTACAGTTTTGAGCTATTTTCTTAATGTTAATTGCCAACTTGATTACACTATGGTTGAAAAGAGTGGTTGGTGTGATTTTGGTTCTTTTGCATTTTCTGAGGATTGTTCCATGTCCGAATGATTGGTTAATTTTAGAGTATGTGCCATGTGCTGATGAGAAAAATGTATATTCTGTGTTTTGTGGTGGGGAGTTCTACAGATGTCTATCAGTTTCATTTGTCCAGGGTTGAGTTTAGATCTTTAATATCTATGTTAATTTTATGCCTCAATGATCTAATACTCAGAAAACTAGGTATTGAAGGAACATACATGAAAATAATAAGAGCCATCTATGACAGATCTACAACCAACATCATACTGAATGGACAAAGCTGGAAGCATTGCTCTTGAAAGCTAGCACAAGTCAAGGATGCCCTCTCTCACCACTCCTATTCAATGTAATATTGGAAGACCTGACCAGCGCAATCAGGCAAGAGAAAGAAATAAAGGGCCTCCAAATAGGAAGAGAGAAAGTAAAAATATCCCTGTTTGTGGATGGTATGATTCCATGTCTAGAAACCCCATAGTTTCTGTCCAATAGCTCCTTGAGCAGGTAAGCAACATCAGCAAAATTTTATGATACAGAATCAATGCACAAAAATCACTAGCATTTCTATGTACCTACAACCAAACCAAGAGCCAAATCAGAACCATAAATCCATTCACAATTACCAAATAAATAAATAAAATAATAATAAAATGCCTAGGCATACAGCTAACCAGGGAGGTGAAATATCTCTGAAGTGAGAATTACAATCACTGCTGAAATAAATAAGAGATGACACAAACAAATAGAAACATATTCTATGCTTATGGATAGGAAGAATCAATATAATTAAAATGGGCATATTAAAGCAATTTACAGGTTCAACGCTATTCCTATCAAACTACCAATAACATTCTTCATAGAACTAGTAAAAAAAAAAAAAAAAAAACTATTTTAAAATTAACATTGAACCAAAAAGAGCTTGAATAGTCAAGGCAATTTTAAGCAAAAAGAACAAAACAGGAAGCATCATGTTACCTGACTTCAAACTATATGACAGGACTATGGTAACCAAAAGAACATAGGTACTCGTACAAAAACATACACATAGACCAATGGAACAGAATATAGAGGTTAGAAATAAGGCTGCACACCTACAACCATCGGATCTTCAATAAAATTGACTAAAACAACAATGGAGAAAGGATTCCCTATTCAATAAATAGTGCTGGGATAACTGACTAACCATATGCAGAAGATTGAAACTGGATGCCTTCCTTATACCATATACAAAAATCAACTCAAGATGGATTACAGACCTACATGTTAAACCCAAAACTATAAATCCCTGGAAGACAACCTAGGCAATACCATTCAGGACATAGAAACAAGCAAGGATTTTATAACAAAGATGCCAAAAGTAATTGCAACAAAAGCAGAAATGACAAATAGGTTCTAATTAAATGAAAGAACTTCTGTACAGCAAAAAAAAAAAAAAAAAAAAAAAAAGCTATGCATAGAAGAAACAGATGACCAACAGAATGTGAGAAAACTTTTGTAATTCATACATCTGAAAAATGTCTAATATCCAGCATCTGTAAGGAATTTAGACAAATTTACAAGAAAGAAACCAACAACCTCATTAAAAAGTGGACAAAGGACTTGAACACTTTTTTAAAGAAGACACATGTGTGGCCGAACAAGCATATGAAAGAAACTCAATATCACTAATCATTAGAGAATTGCAAATCAAAACCAAAATGAGATACCATCTCACACCAGGCAGAATGGCTATTACTGAAATATCAAAAAATAACAGATGCTTGTGAGGTTGCAGAGAAAAGGGAATGCTTATACACCATTGGTGGGAGTGTAAATTAGTTCAACCCTTGTGGAAGACGATGTGGTGATTTCTCAAGGACATAAAGACAGAAATACCATTTGACCCAGCAATCCCATTACTGGATATATATCCAAAGGAATAGAAATTGTTCTATCATAAGGACACATGCACACATATGTTGATTGCAGCACTATTCACAATAGCAAAGACATGGATTAAATCTAAATGCTAATCAACGGGATACTGGATAAAGAAAATGTAGTACTTATATCCCCTGGAATACTATGCATCCATAATAAACAGAGAGTTCATATCCCTTGCAGGAAGATGGAAGATGCTGGAGGCCATTATCCTCAGAAAACTTATGCAGTAACAGAAAATCAAACACTACATGTCCTCCCTTATAAGTGGAAGCTAAATGGTGAGAACACATGGACACAGAGAGAGGAACAACAGACACTGGGGCATACCTGATCGGGGAGGATGGGAGGAGGCAGAGGATCAGATAAAATAACTACTCGGTACTAGTATTGATACCTGGGTAACAAAGTAATCTGTACAACCAACATGAGTTTACCCAAATAACAAACCTGTGCATGTACCACTGAACCTAATACAAAAGCTTTTCTAAGAAAGAATATTTTATTCCTAATGTGGAACCCATAACTATATAGTCTTAAAGACATCATATCACTTTTCCTGGCCTCGTCTATTAGATACTATTACATATCTATTCATATCAAACATTATAGAATGTTATGAATGTTAATTATTTTCTATTAGGTAAAGATTTTGAGTTCTTATAAAGAAAGGGAGGAGATATATAAGAACAAAGACTACTTTTATTGTATTTATATTTTTAATTTTGTTTCAAGACAGGGTCTTGCTCTATTATCCATGCTGGAGTTCAGTGGTGCATTAGTAGCTCACTGCAATGTCGAACTCCTGGGCTCTTGGCAGTACTTCCACCTCAGCTCCACAAGTAGTTAGGGCTATACTCATGCACCACCATGTGTGGCTATTCTTTTTTCACCTTTCGTAGATATAGGGTCTTGCCTTTTGTAGAGGCTTGTCTTAAATTTGAGCCTCAAGCAAACCTCTCACCTTGGCCTCCCTAGTGCTAGGATTACAGAAGTGAGGCATCGTGTTTGACCCCAGGAACAAGGACTACCTTTAAAATAACATGACAGAAAAGATAAAACAGCCCGGCAAAGTTTCAGTTGAAAATCAAATTTTTATAAATTCAATTCTTCTATTTTTCTGAACTTCTATAAAATTTCTCATAATTTGTAATGGGAGGAAGCATTAATTGAGAGAATGAAAAAACACCTGTGTGACTAGTGCTCAAAAAAAAAAAAAAAAAGTATGTGTAAAAGACAAGGCTGGACAAATAGAGAGGGACAAATCAAACAAGGTGTTGGGAGCCATGCTAAAGATATTGTTCTTTAGCCTAAGACACAATTGGAAGTAATTGAGAAATTTTAACCAGAAAAATAAAATGATCAGACTTGTATTAGGTTGGTTACCATCACTTTTAATGGCAAAAACCGTGATCACTTTTACACCAACCTAATATTTTATGAAGTTCATTCTGTTTGCAGTGTGGAAAGCTGATTTGCAGTGGACAAAAAGCAGATATAGTAAAACTAACGAGAAAATTACTACAGTGGTTCAGGTAAGAGATGATAGGGAATTTGTCTTAGATGCTATTAATGGAAATGATACAAATTGGGCCAAATCATAGTTTCTTTGAATCCAGGGAGTCGGCAATGAGATATAGGAGAAATGCAAAGAGATACATGAAATATCAATGTTCTTGGATTAGGGAGGTAGCTGATTTATGTGTATTTATTATTTTATGAATTAGCAAATAAATTAAAATAGAACAATACATAGAACAAGACTGACAAGTTTTCATGAAGGAAAGATTGTGACTAATCTTATACTAAGCAACTGACACCCATGAGAAATAAGAAAGGGAACACAAAAATCTTTACTAAATAGAAAATGTGAATTTAATTGACAAACATATCTTAATGTAACAGTCATTTCAATGCAGGTAAATGGATTATAGTGATTACTGAAACAAAGAAAATATAGAGTTTTGAAAAAAAGAGAAAGAATAACCAGATGTTCTTTTAAAGTACACAGAATCATCAGAAATAGAGGAGAAGAAAAAGAAATCCTAAGCAGTATGAATCAAGGAAAGCTGGGGGTGAGGCAGATATAATTTAGGGAAAAATAATGTTATGTTATGGTAAAAGGGACCATTGCACAAGGAGATACATCTATTATAAAGATATATTCCTAAGAGTGCCAACTCTAAATGTGTTAATTAAAAAGCGACAGAACTTTAAGGAAACATAAACAATTTTAATTAGAGACTTTAACACACTCTTCTAGAGAACCAAAAATAAAGATTTTTTAATATATGCTCTCTGCGTGTGTGCACATATAACTCTACAAACAGCTGAAAATTATTTTCAACCACACATAGAACTTTTAAAATAATAGACCATACATTTTGTCATATGGAAATTCTCTGTAAATTCCAAAAGATCAATAAAATGAAATAACGTTGGACATCAATAGTAATGAAAGAATAGTTTAAAACCACAAGTTAGAAAATAAAATATTTAAAAATAACCCCTAGTTTTAAAAAAGAATCATACAAAATTACAATAAATAAATTTTTATGTGAGTGATAAGACACCGATTGAGAGAAATTGTGGGTCACAGAGAAGCAATAATTAGTGGAGAATGTGTACTCTTTGTGTTTTATAAACAAATAAGGATAATTTTTAAATTACTAAGAATTTAGTTCAATATTTTGGAAAAATCGAAACTAAAATCAATGAAACTAACAGAATAAAAATGATAATGGGCAGAGATAATAGTAATAGTAATAATGATAATAAAACTCAGAAACAACTTTCTTCAAATTACAATATTTTCTTAAAAGGAGTAATAAAATTATTAGACTTCTCTCAAAAGTGTTTAATAAATTAGAAAAAAATACAAAAATAAATACAATCATAATAAAAAAGAAAATAGCTACAGACCCAACAGAATTCTAATAAATAATAAGGAACAAAATTAGTGACTATAACATCAATTTGAAAACCTAGATTAAATGAATACATTTACAAAATAATATAAAATGGCAAAATTGGAAGAAGAAAAAAGGGACTTGAGTATATCTAGAAGCATCAAAAAATAGAAATAGTAGTCAAAACCTTTGTTCCTCAAATCACATGCCCAATGATTTTATAAGTGAGTTCTATCCAACTTTCAAGTAACAGTTAATCTATATTTTAACATATTTTCCTGAAAATACTTCAAAAAACTATACTTTCTCAGCTCTTTTTGTAATGCAAGTGTAGTGTTTATTCCTAAAACAGATGTGAACAATTCAAGATTGAAAGCATATTGACCATTTAACTTATGAAAGTAAATGCAGTTAGCCAAGCTCGGTGGCACTTGCCTATAGTCTCAGCTACTCAGGAGGCGGAGGCAGGAGGGTCTCTTGAGCCCAGGAGCTCCCAGCTGCAGTGAGGTACAATCCCACCACTGTACTCCAGTCTGGGTAACAGAGCAAGATCCTCTCTCTAAAAACTAAATAATTCATTAAAAATAAAAAATAAAGTAAATACAAACATTCAAAAATAACCTACTGAATCGTACAATAGATTTTAAGAACTTGTGATTAATTATCATAAACACAAGGATATAGCTACAGTAGAAAATTAATAAATGTTGAGGATGGCAGAATAACAAAATAGGCTATCCTGGGCCTCCAGGAGAATGCAACCACTATTCTGAACTGCTTTTGCTCAGATTGTTATTGGAGAGAAAACAAAGCTCTGTCTTGTTAAGCCATTACATTTTTGTTGTTTGTTATGGAATCTAAACCTGTACCCTAACAATAGCCCCACTGTCTCCCAGATTCTGTTTAAACTGTCCTCATTGCCAGCTGGCTGAAAAGTGACACAGTACCAGAATCCCATTTTAGAGTTTGCTTCCTAGGCTTACACCTGCCACCAATTATGTTAATTATTTTCCCTAACCGACTGAGATGGGAATTAGCAAGCAGAAAATGTATTGAAAAGTGTTTCACTTGTAGTGAACTGAGATATCCAGGATTGAGTAGTGGGAGAAACTTAGCACAATTCCCTCATAACTGAGTTCTCAACAGATATTCAGGTAGTATATTCAGCAGATAGTAACTCTGGATACGAGATGGCCCTTCAGGGTTGCTCCAGTTGAAACAAAGGCCTGGGTGGGCTTCTGTGTCCCTGCATTGGCCAGTCATTTACTGCAGACTGCTTCCTTATAGAAGGCGTAATTTTAAGGGAAGCAGTTCTCTAAGGGCAATTGCAATTTCCCATGAGAAATGCAGCTGTGGCAAGCAGGTAGGGGATGGATGCAGCAGCCCTGAAGAGGGAATCTGCTCAGGGGATCATAATATTTACTGTAATGCTCTATCATAATACCGGGCTTCCATTTAATTATCTTCTCAACTACAAAATATCTTACTTTGCTGGAGCAGAATTTAAAATGACCTGCAGAATTTAATGGAAACTTTTGCTTTTAAACATGTAAAAGAAAATCAAGTTCACTTATAATAAGATAAATGCAAAAGAAATTACAATGAGCTATTTTCGGAACTTTCGATAACCTACGGCATTGGGTAGTATGTGGAGGTAATTTTGCTCTAATATTCTGTGGAGGCTAAAGCAACTCCATCTTGGAAGTAATTTTACCATGTTGGCTTCTGATTAACCCCTGTTCTTGGAAGGCCTCTAAGATTTTCAAGTTATCTATTGTTTCTTGTGTAAGAGTGGAAACTTACCATAAATCCTGCCCTTAGGCCAAACAACCTTAATGTTATCATACTTTAAATTGCCCTACACATGCTTTCTGAACCACCCATCCCTTATGGTATATAAACCCTGCGTCTGGGGGGCAATGCTGCAGGAATCCACCATCTTGTCTCTCTGTCACCCAAGACACAGACATAGCTTCTATTTGTAAGTCCCTATTAAATGTCTCTTTCTAAGAAATTGCATTTGTCATTCTCTTTCTTCAGCCTCTCAGCTTCCTCAAATTTTGGGGTAGGTTTGCATAGAACTGCCTACCATGAAACATTATTTTGCTGGGACTATACAATTTTACAGTTCCCTAGGCAGAATATCTGCCTTGCTTTTACTCAGTAATTCATATAAAAATGTACTTAATAACTAAATCATGATGTTAGACTCAGCAATGATTTATTGGATATCACATCAAAAACACAGCCAACAAAAGAAAAACAAAATTAGATTTCATCAAATATAAAAACTTTTGTGCCTCAAAACAACAGGTGGAAAGGCAACTCACAGAATGGGAAAATTATTTTCAAATCATATACTTGATGAGGAATTAATATCTAGAATATGTAAAGAACTCCTATAACTCCACAACAGAAAAACAAACAATTCAATTAAAAGTGGTTTGAATAGATATTTCTCCAAAGTATATACATAAGTAGGCATACAGATTGCCATCAAAAACAAAAAGATGTTCAACATCACTGATTATTAGGGAAATGCAGAACAAAGCTAGTGTGAGATTCCCCTTCACACCCATTAGGTTAACTATTATCCAAAAAACAGAAAATAGCAAGTGTTGTTGCAGATATGGAGAAATTAGAAGTCCTGTACATTTCTGGTGGTAATGTGCGGCTGTTGCATAAAACCGTATGGTAGGTCCTCAAAAAGTTAAATTAGAATTACAATAAGATGAAGCAATTTTAATTATGTGGTATGTACCTACAAAATTTGTAAGCGAGGACTAGAACAGATATTTGTACACCCATGGGCACCATTGCTGTTCACATTACAAATTATCCTTAAAATATGGTTATTTTATTTCTTACTATGTCACTTAGTATTTCTTTTTCTTTTATTCAGTGAATTGTTATTTATATTGATTCACATATTATCTATTTTTTCTTAATATTCTTTCTCATATCCTTTCTACTTTCCGAGTTCAACTTCATTCTTTCTGAGGTATATTTATCAGTAGGACTTTAACCAAGGGTCTGTCTCGATTTTTCTTTAGCTGAGTTTGTAATTCTAAGTTAAAATAATTTTACCTGGAGATATTTTTGTGTGTGTTTTGCTTTTGCTATTGAAAATGTTATTTTCGTTATAATTCTTCCTGTGGAGGCAATCTTTTATCTATATCTGCTGTTAAGATTTACATTTTTTCTTTGATGTTCCGTAGTTTCACTTTGCCATAATATTAAATTGTTATGTTAAATTATGTTCTTTTCCACAGAAATTTTTATGCTTTTTTAACCAGATTTGTGTCCTTTATCAGATCTTGAAAAAATTTAAAGCCATTATATCTATAAATCTTACTGTTGCTCAAAAATCTATTCTAAGTGATCTGTTTATTTGATTTCCCTTTGATTAAATAGTCTTTGAATTTCTCTGTCCTGCCTTATGGCTAATTTCTTCAAAACCATATTTCAGTTTACTAATATCTCTTTAGATGTGGCTAATATACTATTTAGATCATCATTAATTTTTCCATTTCAACAACTTTATTTTTTTAAAGTAGGCCGGGTGCGCTGGCTCACACCTGTAATCCCAGCACTTTGGGAGGCTGAGGCAGGTGGATCATGTGGGTCAGGAATTCAAGACCAGCCTGGCCAACATGGCGAAATCCTGTCTCTACTAAAAATACAAAAACGTAGCCGGGCATGGTGGCTCGTGCCTGAAATCTCAACTACTCGGGAGTCTGAGGCAGGAGAATTGCTTGAACCAGGGAGGCAGAGGTTGCAGTGAGCCGAGACTGCTTTGCTGCCCTCTAGCCTGGGCAACAGAGTGAGACTCCATCTCAAAAAATAATAATAATTTAAAAAGTAATGTTTCACTTCAGTCTTTACTTTTGTTTTCTTTTACATACAGTGAAATTCACATGTTATGGCCTATGGTTTTATGAGTTTTAACAATTGCATAGAGTCATGTAGCCATCACAATAATCAAGGTACAGATCAGTCCCGTAACTCCATGTTTTCATTTCACTGCATTTGCTCATTAATTTGTTCAAGTTTCCTAAAGATTCTGAATATTAGACTGTTCTCAGATACATAGGTTGCAAATACTTTCTCCAATTCTGTATGTTGTCTATTTACTCTGTTGATAGTTTTGTCTACTATGCAGAAGCTCTTTAGTTTAATTAGGTTTAGTTTATCAATTTTTGCTTTGCTTGCAATTGCTTTTGGCATCTTTGGCATGAAATCTTTGCTGGTTCCTATGTTCAGAATGGTATTGCTTAAGTTGTCTTCTAGAGTTTTCATAGTTTTGGGTTTACATTTAAGTCTTTCATCCATCCTAAGTTGATTTTTGCAGATGGTGAAAGAAAATGTTCTAGTTTTATTCTTCTGCATATGGCTAGCACCGTTTATTGACTAGGGAGTCCTCTCCTCACTGATTGTTTTTGTCCACTTTGTTGAAGACCAGATGGTTGTAGGTGTGCAACCTTATTTCTAAGCTCTATACTCTGTTCCATTGGTCCGCGTGTCTGTTTTTGTACCAATATGATGCTGATGCTGTTTTTGTTACTGTAGCCTTGTAGCATAGCTTGATATCAGGTAGTATGATATCTCTGGCTTTCTTCATTTTGCTTAGGATTGCTTTGACTATGTAGGCTCTTTCTGGGTTCCATGTGAATTTTAAAATTGTTTTTTTCAAATTCTATGAAATGTGTCACTTGTAGTTTGATAGGAATAGCATTGAATCTGTAAATTGTGTTGGACAATATGGCCATTTTAATAATATTGCTTCTTTCTATCCATGAGTATGGAATGTCTTTCCATTTGTTTGTGTTGTCTGATTTATTTGAGCAGTATTTTATAATTCTTCTGGAGATCTTTCACCTCTCTGGTTAGTTGTATTCCTGAGTATTTTATTCTCCTTGTGACTATTGTGAAAGTGAGTTCATTCTTATTTTGGCTCTCAGCTTCGACATTGTTGTATAAAAATGCTACTAACTTTTGTACATTGATTTTGTTTCCTGAAACTTTACCGAAGTTATTGATCAGATCTAGGGCTTTTGTACAGGACCTGTGGGATTTTCTAGGTATAAAATCACATTATCTACGAAGAGAGATAGTTTGATTTCCTCTCTTCTTATTTGGATGCCTTTTATTTCTTGCTCTGACCTGATTGCTCTGGCTAAGACTTCCAACACTGTGTTGAATAGGAGTGGTGAGAGAGGGCATTCTTGTCTTGTTCAGGTTTTCAAGGGGAATGCTTCTAGATTTTGCTCATTCAGTATGATGTTGGCTTTGAGTTTGTCATAGATGACCCTTAATATTTTGAGTTATATTGCTTCAATGCCTAGTTCTTTGAGAGCTTTTAACAAAAAGGGATGTTGAATTTTATCAAAAGTCTTTTGTGTGTCTCTTGAGATGATCACGTGGCTTTTGTTTTTAGTTATATTTATGTGATTAATCAAATTTAATTTGCATGTGTTGAGCCAAACTTGCATCCCAGGAATAAAACCTGCTTGATGGTGGTGGATTAGCTTTTCGATGTGTTTCTGGATTCAGTTTGCAAGTATTTTGTTAAGAATATTTGCATTTATTTTCATCAGGGATATTGGCCCATTTTTTTTTTCTTTTTTTTTTTTTTTGCTGTATCTTTCAGATTATGGTATCAGAATAATACTGACCTCATAGAATGAGTTAGGTAGGACTCCCTCCTTCTCGAACTTTTGGAATAGTTCCAGTAGGATTCATGCCAGTTCTTCTTTCTACATCTGGTAGATTTCAGTTATGAATCTGTTTGGTTGAGTGGTTTTTCTGATTGGTAAGCTTTTTATCACTGATTCCGTTTTGGAGGTTGCTATCGGTCTGCTCAGAGTTTCAATTTGTTCCTGGGAGATTGTATGCTTTCAGGAATTAATCCGTTTATTCTTGGTTTTCTAGTTTCTGTGCATAGAGGTGTTCATAATAGTCTCTGAGAGTTTTATATGCATATATTTATATGTGGTTGTTGCTAATGTCACCTTTGTAATTTCTGATTTTCTTCATTTGAATCTTCTTACTTTTTTATCAGTCCAGCTAGCAGTCTATCAGTTCTATTAATTATTTCTAAGAACCAACTTTTGCTTTCATTGATCTTCTGTAAAGTTTATCACTTCTCAATTTCACTCAATTCAGCTCCTATTTGTTTTTTCTTCTTCTTCCTCTCCTCCTCCTCCTCCTCCTCCTCCTCCTCCTCCTCCTCCTCCTCCTCCTCCTTCTTCTTCTTCTTCTTCTTCTTCTTCTTCTTCTTCTTCTTCTTCTTCTTCTTCTTCTTCTTCTTCTTCTTCTTCTTCTTCTTCTTCTTCTTCTTCCTCTTCTTCTTCTTCTTCTTCTTTCTTTTCTTCTTCTAGCTTTGCCATTGGTTTTCTCTCATTTCCCTAGTTCCTCTAGGTGTAATATTAGGTTGCTAATTTTAGCTCTTTCTAACTTTTTGATGTGGGCATTTAGTGCTATAAACTCTCTTCTTAACACTGCTTGATCTGTATCCCAGAGATGCAAGTATGTTGTATATTTGTTTTCATTAGTTTCAAAGAGTTTCTTGATTTCTGCATTAATTTCATTGCTTGCCCAAAAGTCATTCATGGGCAGGTTGTTTAATTTCTATGTAGTTGTATGATTTTAAGAGACCTTTTACATATTTATTTTTATTTTTATTGCATTGTGGTTCAAGAGTGTTGTTGGTATGATTTTTTTAAATTCGTTGAAAATTCTTATATGGCTGATTGTGCAGTCAATTACAGAGTATGTGCTATTTACAAATGAGAATAATATATATTCTGTCGTTCTTGGGTGGTGTGTTCTGTACTTGACTATTACGTCCTTTTGGTCATTTGTCAATTTTATGTCCCAAATATCTTTGTTAGTTTTCTGCCTCGATGATCTGTCAAATATTATCAGTGGGGCATTGAAGTCTCCCATGATTATTGTGGGGTTATCTAAGTATCTTTTTAGGACGAAACTTGCTTTATGAATCTGGTTGCTCTTGTCTTGGGTGCATATATATTTAGGATAATTAAGTTGTCTTGTTGATTTGATCCCTGTATCATTATGTAACTTCTATTTTTGTCTTTTTTGATCATTGTTGATTGAAAGTCTATTTTGTCTGAAATTAGAATTGGAATCTCTGCTTTTTATTTGTTTGTTTTCCATTGACTTGATAGATTTTTTTCCATTTTTTTTTAAGCCTATGAGTGTCTTTTTACGTGAGATGAATCACTTGAAGCATGCAATTGTGTCTTGCTTCTTTATCTAACTTGCCAGTCTGTACCTTTTTTTTTGTGGAGCTTTTAGCCAGTTTATGTTCAATGTTAATATTAATATGTGTGGATTTGATCCTGTCATTGTGTCGTTAGCTAGTTGTTATGCACATTTTGTCGTTGCTATATAGTGTCAATGATATATGTACTTAAGTGTGTTTTTTGTGTTGGCCAGTAAAGTTCTTTCATTTACATGTTTAATACTACTTTATTGATTTCTTGTAAGGCAGATCTGGTGGTAATGAATTCCCTTAGCATTTGTTTGTCTGAAAAGTATCTTATTTCTCATTTGCTTATGAAGCAAGTTTGGCTAGATATAAAATTCTTAGTTGGAATTTCTTTCCTTTAAGAATGTTGAATATAGGCCCTCAGTCTCTTCTGGCTCTTAGAGTTTGTGCTAAGAAAGGTATGCTGTTAGCCTGATAAGGTTCTCTTTGTAGATGAACTGCCCCTTCTCTCTAGCTGCCTTTAATATTTTTTCGTTTATGATGACCTTATACAATCTGATAACTATGTGTCTTGGGGAGGGTTGTTTTGTATAGGATCTCACAGGGGTTCTTTGCATTTCCTGAATTTGAATGTCAACCTCTTTAGCGAGGTTGAGGAAATTTTCACGGACAATATGCTCAAATATATTCTCCAAGTTGCGTGCTCTCTCTCTTTCTTTCAGGGACTCCAATGAGTTATATGTTTGGTCTCTTTACATACTCTCTTATTTCTCAAAAGTTTTGTTCTTTCTTTACTTTTTTTTCTTTACTTTTGTCTGACTGAGTTAACTTGAAGAATCAGTCTTCAAGCTCTCAAATTCTTTCTTCATCTTGGTCTATTATCCTGTTAATATTTTTTATTGTACTTAATATTATGAAATTATTGTAGTGAGTTTTTCAGCTCTGTCAGACCAGTTTGGTTTTTCCATGCAATGGATAATTTATCTTTCAGCTCTTATATCATTTTGCTGGATTCCTCAGATTCCTAGAATTGGGTTTCAACTTTTTCCTGAGTCTCAATGATCTTCATTCCTATCAAGATTCATAATTCTATGTCTGTCCATTCAGCCACTTTAGCATAGTTAAGAGCCATGGCTGGGGAGTTAGTGTAAACATTTGGAGGTAAGAAGACATTCTGGCTTCTTGAGTTGTCAGAGTTCTTGTGCTGATTCTTTCTCATCTCTGTGGGTTAATATTCCTGTAATCTTTGAAGCTGCTGTACCTTGGAAGATTTTCTTTTGTCTGCTTTTATGTTATTTGATACTCTTGAGGGTTTGATTGTGGTATAAACTGAGTTTAGTCAACTGGTTTTATTTCTGGAAGATTTCAGGGTGCCACGTCTCAGCTCAGCACTCCTGGGCTGTATGCTCTAACCCTGCGGGGCTGAAGCAGTCCCATGACTTTGTTCTCTGACCCTTTGTGGTTAAGCACCTACTGCACTGGAGGACCCAAGGTGCTCCCGGTCCACTGACAAAAACACTCCGATGGGAGCTGATGGCCAAAGTGCTTCGTTGGGGTAGTGGAAACAGGGTCCATGCTCATGTGCACATGCCAGCAGCAGTGATGCAGTGGTGTCCATACCTGCGTGTGTACCAACAGTAGTGGTACAGCAGAGTAGCTGAATGTCAGTAGGGTTTGGGTGCCAGCAGTGAGGTTCATTTTCACGTGAGCTTGTGGCAGTGGTGTGGTGAGGCCCACATCCATGTGTGTACTGACGAAGTATGATGGGGGCTATGGACAAATATGTGATGGCAAAGTGGTGGGGAAAAGCTATGGATGGGCGAGTATGTGTTGCTGGGGTCCCCTCTACTAAGGTTCTCTGATGATTAGGCATGGCCTGCTGGAGAAAAAGCTATTGTGGTGGCTTCCGTAAAGTGCCCCAGTTGGGCATCCCAGGTTGCACTACAAGCTAGCGCAGTAAGGCAGGAACTCCAGGAAAATCTGGCATGCAGGAGTGTGCTCAGTTCAGACTGTCCCTATCCCATGAGCAAGACTGCCCTGCCCTGTCCAGATCCAACAGTCAGCAAAGACCAAAGCCACACAGAGGATCATAGCAAGTCTTAGGGGATGGGTATTCCTGGACAAGCTCCACTGCATCCATTCCCATGCCAAACCCTCTGGGCTGGAGTTTTATCCCTGCCACCTCTCTGAGCAAGTCTCCCTGTAAGCTCAAGTGTCTGTGGGGGTCATGCAGTCTCCTGCCCCTAGGATTCTCTAGGTTCATGATGAGAATGGGCCACTCCTTGCTTATTTAATTTACTCCTTCCCCTGGAGTTACTGGAAGCCAGGAAAAAGTCTTGGTGCTTAGCAGTCCTGTGCTTGGTTCTTAGCTTCCTACTGCTTCAGCCCAGGGTCTGCATCCTCCCGCAATCCATTCTCAATGCGTTTCTTCTGAAGATCTGCTCAGAATGTGCCACTCTTATTGATGGTCTGGTCTCTCAGTGGGACATGCTCTTCCTAGCTGCATCTAGTTCACCACCTTGGCTCTCCTCCCAATAAATTTGTTAATGTTGTCATCATAAAAATATTAACTTTCCAATTAAAGAACATGAAATGTCTTTCCATTTATATGTGTCAACATAAATATTTTTTCAGGAATATTTTCTAGAATTTAGTGCACAAGTCTTTCACCTCCTTAGTTCAGTTTATTTTTTAGTAGTTCGTTTTGATGTTATTTAGTAGTTCATTTGATGTTAATGCTTTCACTATTTCCTTTTTTAATTGTTCATCATTAGTTTATAAAAATGCAGCTGCCTTTTAAGTGTTGATTTTGTATCCTGCAACTTTGCTGAATTTGTTTATTTGTTTTAACCATTTTTTTAAAAAATTTTTGGTGAAATGTTTAGGGTTTTCTACATATAAGATTATGTCCTCTGTGGATAGATATAATTTTACTTCTTAATTTCCGACTTCAATTCCTTACTACCTTTTTTTGCCACCCAGTTTTGTGCTTGAAACCCAGGGCCCTGGTGGCATAAGCACCCGAGGGAATCTCCTGGTCTGTGGGTTGTGAAGACCGTGGGGAAAGCATAGTATCTGGGTTGGAGTGCACTGTTCCTCACAGCACAGTCCCTCATGGCTTTCCTTGGCAATGGGAGGGAGTTCCCTGACCCCTTGTGCTTCCTGGGTGAAGCAATGCCCCACCCTGCTTCGGCTCACCCTCTGTGGGCTGCACCCACTGTCTAACCAGTCCCAATGAGATGAGCCTGCTACCTCAGTTGGAAATGCAGAAGTCACCCACCTTCTGCATTGATGTCACTGGGAGATGCAGACCAGAGCTGTTCCTATTTGGCCATCTTGCCAGCCACCTAGAGGTTTCCATATATATCTTTTATATCCAATTGTTGTAGTGATATTTAAGTCCTCCCTTTTCTTATTGATCTTCTGTCTCATTTTCTATTATTGAAAGTGAAGTGTTGAAGTCTCCTCCTATTCCTGTTTTTCTGTTTGATTCTGTCAATATCTGCACCACATATTTTGGAGTTATGATATTTGGTGCATATGATAATAATTGTTATATTTTCTAGGTGGATTGATTCATTTATCATGATTTAATGTCCTTCTTTGTCTCTTATAACTGTTTGTGACTTAAAGCCTATTTTGTCTGCTATTATTATAGCCACCCTGGTTTTCTTTCTCCACTATTTATTCACATGAAATATTTTTTTCTCTCTTTTTCTTTTTTTTTTTTTGTTTTGTTTTTTTCAGAAACAAGGTCTTACCCTGTCACCCAAGCTATAGTGTAGTGCCATGATCATAACTCACTGTAACCTCAAACTCCAAGGCTCAAGCAATCTCCACATCTCAGCCTCATATGTAGCTGGGGTTATAGACATGTTCCACCTTGTCTGGTTTTTTGTTGCTGTTGTTTGTTTTTTAGAGACAGTGTCTCGCTGTGTTGCTCAGGCTGCTCTCTAACTCCTAGCCTGGCCTCAAGTGATCCTCTTGCCTTGGTCTCGCAAAGTGCTGGAATTACAGGCATAAGCCAAAACACATTATCTGGAATATATTTTTCTGTCTTTTCACTTGTCTTAATGTAAGTCCTTAGACCTAAAGTGAATCTCCTGTAGACAGCATGGTGAAATGGATTCCGGGTTTTTGTTTATTATCCATTCTGGCAATCTGTCTTTTGACTGGTATTGAAAATAATTTACATTCTTGTTTAATGTACATGTAATGTAATTATTAATAGGAAAGTACTTACATGCAAAATAATTACTAATAGAAAAAGACTTACTAATGCCATTTGGTAATGGTTTTCTATATGTCTTATGGTTTTTTTTTTGTCCTTCACTTCCTCCCTTACTGTTTTTCTGAATGTTTAGTTCATTTTTGTAGTGCCACATTTTGATTCCCTTCTTATTTCCCTTTGTGTATATTTTCTTTGTAGAAAATTTTCTATTCTTTGCTTTTAGCATAGATATTACAGAAAATATTTGTTATAACAATTTTAAACATAACAACTTAACTTTAATTTCATACAGAATCTCTACTTGTTTACCGCTCCACTTTCCATTTTGTTATTGATGTCTCAAATTACATCTTTATAGATTGTATACCAATTAACACAGATTCATAAATGTTTCTGAGCTTGTGTTTTAAGTTCTATTAAAAAATAAAAGTGGTTATAAACCAAAATCTTAATAATATAGGTTTTAATATTTGTTCATCTATTTATGTTTAGTGGGTTACTTTATATTTTTGTATTGCTTCAAGTTATCCTCTAGTGTCCTTTCATTTCAACTTGAAGGATTCACTTTAGCATTCATTGTAGAGTAGGTCTAATGATAATGAACGAATGAATGCTATTCTTTGTTTATCTAGGAATGTCTTAATTTCTCCCTCAATTATGATGGACAGTTTTTCGATATACAAAATTCTCCTTTGACTTTTTTTGTTCTTAATATCAGTACTTTAAAAATATAATCCAATTTCCTCCTAGCCTAAAAGATTTCTGCTGAGAAATCTACTGATAATCCTACTGAGGAAAACTTGTATGTGATGAGTCACTTCTCTCTATTTGCTTTAAAGATTCTCTCTTCTTCTTTGACATTCAACTCTTACTATTACCTCTCAGTGTGGGTGTCTTTGAACTTTTTGTATTTTGAGTTTCTTAGCCTCTTGAATTTGTATGTCTTTCTTCAAATTTGGGAGATTGTGGTAATTATTCCATCAAATAACCTCTCTTTTTATTAATTTGTATCTTTTTATTAATATTTTTATTAAGTTAAGGTATTCTTTTTCTAAATTCTTTAATTCTTTGTGTTCTGCTTTAGCTTTTTTAGCATATTTAAGACAATTGTTTTAAAAACCTTATCAAGTAACTTCTAAGACTGTTTGCTTATGGATGGTTTCTGAAGATTTAGTTTGTTCTTTGAAATGGGACATCATTTCCTGTGTCTTTTATGCATTGTGATCTTTAGTTGAAAATTGGATTTGAAAAAACAATCACTTCTTACAGTGCTTGTAGATTAACTCCATAGAGAAGACACCTTCACTAATCACTCCTGCATGAAAACTCAAGATCTTCTCTGGCCTTTTCTGAGAATACATGTTCATGGGGCCTGTGCATGTGCTCTATTACCCAATTCCCCATGTACATGGCTGATTTTAAATATCCTCATTCCTTTAAAGGCCTCATCTCTGTTTCTTCTCTGGTCCTTAGATGTTCCATTATTCTGCTTGTAGTCTGTTGCTCTCAGGCATCCACAAGTCTGCAGTTTTCCTGTAGTTTTCACACACCACCGTGGCCACTATTGTTTTCAGTACCTTACAATCTGGTATTACATCTATGCCACTGTCCCCATCAGCGCTCCAGTTAAGACAAGACAGAAACCATTACCTTGGGCAGGCCCAAGACAAGCCAAGTTATTGTGAACAAGTTCTACTGTTTTTCTTCTGTATTGAGAAACTAGGAATTAAGGAGCTTCCTCCAACTATGCCACACCACAACAGGGAGGGGGTAGGGACATGGGCAAGAAAAAATGCCACAAAACATATCACCATTTTGAGTGTGGCTTTTTCTTGGCTGAGGGTTCTCTTAGATGCTGCAGCTTCGTAACTGATATCCAGAGTTGTCATAAAGCTACTTTGGTCCATATGTTGCGTACTTGGTGTTTCCATAGGGTAGTGAGCACTTGTCTCTTCCTAATTCACCATCTTGCTGACATCGCTCACTTATGCTTGTTTCGAGTTATAAACATTGCATGATAGAAGTTGTCTTTTCTGTTTTGCTTTTTGAAGCAGAAATTATGTCTCTAATATTTATCATAGTTGTAAAATATAGTTGTAGTTCCTCAAGTAGCACAGTTGGATAATATTGTGTAGGGTGAATATGCCAATGCATATATATCCATTATACTACTACAACATTTACATCAGTCTATGTTGCCATACACATTGTATTCTAGAAATGTTGAAGAAATATCTCCCAGTGTAATCTTTTTTATTTTTATTTAAATAGGTTTTGGGGGAACAGGTGTTGTTGAGTTTCATGGACAAGTTATTTAGTGGTGACTTCTGAGATATTGGTATACCCATCACTGAAACAGGGTACACTCTACCCAATGTGTAGTCTTTTATGTTATGTATACCTTATAGTAGAATTGCTGGATCACAAACAATATCAATATTCAACTTAAAAAAAAACACCAATTGTTTTCCAAAGCAAATTTGCTTGTTTAAACTATTATGAGCACAATATAACATTTGAGTTCCCACTGATCCACATTCTTGCTAGCATTTCTTTACTTTTTGCCAAATTATTGAATGTAAAATGGTATAACTTCCTAGATTTAACATACATTTCTCTGATTAGTAATGAAATTTAGCGCATTGTTCTAATCACATTTGTTCCTGTGGTGTTCAGGCTGGTCCTTTGTTTTATCCTCTCTATGTGTCATTGATTTGGTTTGCAAAAGAAAGCATCTCTTTCTTAATGTCAGTAATTTGTTCCTGCATATCGGATGTTCTATGTAAAAATGCTAATTGAAAACCATTATTTAAAATCAAAAATTTTAGTTTGTTACAAATCAATCTCAAAACCTAAATTTAAAACAGTGAAATATATATTTATGGATAAAAATCTTTCTTCTTAAGACATAAAATACTTTAGATATTATGTCTCTTTTACCAACCAATTAATATAGTTTTTAGCAACAGTTGCTAAATATTGTCTCTCTTAGTTCTAAAAACAACCTCACCTATATATATGTTCAAAAAATTTTAATATTGATAAAACCAAGCTACATTCTCTTAGGTAATGTTAACCAAAGAAGAACATTCTGCAGGCTATATTTTAGTATTTTTGAAATATTTCTGTAGATTTTTATAGGAATATAGTATAATTGTATTTTAATTTTATTTAATTTATCTTTTTATTGTAGCTGCTTTCAAAACCTTATCTTTATCTTAGAACTTCAAAGCCTTACTACAGTGAGCTTATAAGTGAATTTCTTTTTTGTGTATGTTTACATTTCCTCTTATTTCTGAGGCTTTAGTCATTTATTCTGCAAATATTTATTAATGTTTATTACATATCTAATTTATCCCTGGAAACATTCTACATATTGACAGTAATGTAATAAATTAATAGACAAAAATCCTTGTTCTTTTGAAATTTAAGTTTTTCATCTCTTTCATAATTTCTGAAAAATCCTCAACTGCAGTATTTTTATAGATTGGTTCTCATTCATCCTCTCAGTTTTCTCATTTTGAGACTCTGATTAGATATATTTTAGACCTTTTCATTCTATCTTGCATTTGTATTATCCTCTCTGTACCTCTTTGACTTTCTGTACTACATTCTGACAATTTATTCAGATCTACCTTTAAGTTTACAAATTTCTATGCAACTGTATTTAATCCAACTTTCATTAGTTCCTTAGAATTTGATATATTAAAAAGCATGTTATTGAGATAAAATTTACCTAAAATAAAATGTATAAAACTTTATTTGTTTATTCAGATAAATTTTGACAATTATTTACATTTATGTAACCCCCTCTCAAGGTCAGTTATAAAACATTCCCATACCTCAGGAAGGTTCTTTACACATCTTTTCAGTCAAGTTCTCCTTGAGAAGCATTATCATAGATTAGTCTTACCTATTCTTATATTTTACATTAATAGAATAATACAGTGTGTATTTGAGGGAGGGGAGTTTGGGAGCAGTGAGTATACATTGAATATGGTGGGATATAAATAATTTATAATCAAAGAGCAGAATATGGCAAATTAAAAATGGCCATTGATACATTTTCACAACTTTCATCATGACATAAAGCCTAGTACAGCTCCATTTTAATATAGTATGGTCCTGCCACTTACTTGAACAATAAATTGCAGCAAAAAAGACATGGCATATCTTCAGAGGCCAAGGGTTAAATAGCTTTTCTGACTTTTTGATGTATCAGCTTGGCTAAGCTGAACTACAATTTCGATAATTTCCATTCTAATTTGATTTTATTTAGGGAAGATGACAAGGGATTTTTCTTTAGGAGATTTGGAGAACTAAGGGAAGGCAATGGTCATTTCTTAGCAAACACATAACTTCTAGTTCTTCCATCAAATATTAATCTAGATGTTGCTAGGTATGGATTTTTCAATCACAAATTTTTTGTAGGGTGATTAATGTTCCTAATATTTTGACTTTAATCTGTTGACTTTAAATTCATCAAAAAGGAGATTATCCAGGGTAGAATTTACTTAATCAGTCCGAAATACTTAAAGGTTGTCATAGACCTCCTGTTTGTGTGAGATTTTAGACACTGAGTCTAGAATTTCTCCCTTTCTCTAGAGCTTTCTTTCCAGCTGCCATCTATGGACCAAAAACTTCAACCCATGCCTATGGAATTTCATCCTGAGTTTGATCTTCCCTTCTTGATTGCTTGTTCAATGGACTTCAGACATGCTTAGTCAATTCCCTCAATTGAATAAGATTCTTTGTAAGAAATAAATATGAATGCATACATAATCTACCAGTTCAGCTTCTCTGGTAACCTGAATAATACAGAATTTAAGTAGCAATAGATAGCTAATACAAATTTTGTTACCTTTATTGTGGTGCTGCTTATGAAAAAAAGCAATGGGCAGAATCTGGAAGACTTTTTAAGAGCATGACACAGAATAATTAAATCAGTCTTAATAGTTAGAAACCTGGACTTGTAGGACACTAGGGGTGAGAGCTCAAAAAGTAGGGAAGGATATATTAATGGAAATTGGGGGAAGAAGGACCATTGATTTATAGTGTTGATGAACTTAGCAGAAATGTGACTTTCAGTTATGCAGAAAAAAATTTAAATGATCACCTTAGATATGTAGATGAGATCTCCAAACAAAGTGTTTAATGCATGGCATAGTTTTGTTGCTTATTGGTAAAATGTGAGAGAAAAGATATAAATTGAAGGAAGAAGTGCTATATGAAAAGGAAGCAAGACTTAATAACTTTGAAAATTTTCAGCTTATCAAGATGCCCAAAGAAACTAAATTAGGAGATTCACTGTTAGAAAATTGTGTTCTAGAGAAAAGGCTGAGGGTGACTCTACAACTTTTGGGAACAGGCCCCCAAAATTTGTCCATAAACTGGCCACAAAACTGGCCACAAACAAAATCTCTGCAGCACTGTGACATGTTTGTGATGGCCATGACGCCCACGCTGAAGGTTGTGGGTTTACTGGATTGAGGGCAAGGAACACCTGGCCCACCCAGGGCAAAAAACCGCTTAAGGCATTCTTAAACCACAAACAATAGCATGAGCAATTTGTCCCTTAAGGACATGTTCCTGCTACAGATATCTAGCCAGACGAATCCCTTTATTTCAGCCTGTCCATTTGTTTCCCCGTAAGGAATACTTTTAGTTAATCTATAATCTATAGAAACAATGTTTATCACTGGCTTGCTGTCAGTAAATATGTGGGTAAACCTCTGTTCAAGGTTCTTAGCTCTGAAGGCTGTGAGACCCCTGATTTCCCACTCCACACACTATATTTCTACGTGTGTGTGTGTCTAATTCCTCTAGCTCCGCTGGGTTAGGGTCTCCACAACCGAGCTGGTCTCGGCATACAACCCTTTCCTGAAACCTCAGGAGGATAAAAATATTACAGTATCAGTCACACAAAAGTTTACTTGAAGAGATTAAGGGTTTACCTCACTGATCCTCTCAACCAAATCAGAAAATTACTTGGAACTCTAAGGGCATTTTCCCTCATCCAACTTAGCAGGAGCCAGAAAGAATTAGAGAAGCAGTTATCTTGAAAAGATCAGTGGGTTTGTCTTTTGTCTAATGAAATGAATCCCTATGAAATACATGAAGGCTCACTAGCTTCTTGAGAAATGTATTTTAGCAGAAATGCTGTCAGCTTGGACAAAAAAAAAGACACAGAACTGAAAACAAAACATGTTTCTTGGATTTCCAAAATTCTCCTGGCAGGAAACAGACTGAGCTGCAAACACAAGCTACTTTCTATGAAAAAGGAAGAATGATTTGAAGGGCAGAAAAAACAAACAAACAAACAAACAAAAAACTCATAGGGCAAAGCTAAGTGTTCCAAAGATTATTCCTTATCATTGAAACCTGATCTAGGAGCTTTGGTTAGAGTTTGCCTGTCTAGATTTCATAACTTCCATGAACCAGTGACTCAATTTCACCTTTCATTTTGTCCCTCATTCAAACTGAGATGTCTGTAGCTATTATCTTGTATCTGTCATACTACAGTATGTTGAGCATTGTATTAGTCTGGGTGGGCTCATGTGATTATGGAGGCTGAGAAATTCAAGATCTGCAGCTGGCACGCTAGAGATCCAGGAGAGTTGATCGAGTTGTTGTCTGAATCCAAAGGCTTGAGAACCAGGAGAATTGATTGTGTAAGTTCCAGTCTGAGTTTGAGTCTGAAGGTAAGATAAGACCAATGTCCCAGTTTAAAGTCAACCAGACAGAGAGAAAGAATTCCTTTTTACTCTTTTTTTTTTTTCTGTCCAGGCCTTCAGTGGATTGGATAGAGCCCACTCACACTGGGAGAGTAATCTGCTTTACTCAGTCTACTGATTCAAATGTTAATCTCGTCCAGAAACACCCTCACAGACACACCCAGAGATAATATTTAACCAAATTCCTGATTATCACGTGACCCAGTCAAATTAGTACATAAAATTAACCATCATAGTACACTTTGTGTACTATGCAGATAACTTGTCTCTTTACTTTCACACATCCACAATACAAAGAAATATTTTGCCTCACAAGAAAAATTGACTGAATCCGTAAGTGTTACTTGTACCCCATCCATATATAGTTGATGAGATTTTGAAATTTGAGCTGATGCTGTAATGGAATATGAGATTTGGGGGGTATTGGGGTGGGATGAGTATATAGTGCATATAAAAGAGTCATAGATCACTGGGGAATCAGAGGGTAGCCTTTTGTGAGAATTTCCTAAGGTGACTCTCCCCACCAATTATGCTTTTTATAATCCCTTCCCATGAAGTGTGGCAAAACCTGAACTGCTTCTAGCCAATAGTATATGGCATAGCTGATGTGGCAGTCACTCCCATGATTATGTTATATAAGACTATCATAGCTGAGTGGAAAGAAATATTTTCCTGCTGCCTTTTTAGTATAAGAGTTTGGTATATAGCAACATATTACTGATATACATAGATAAACATGTACTTTTTAAAAAGTATTTTGCATTTATCCAGATAGTTAATTTTTCCACATTTCTTCTTGAAGATCTGGAATTCAAAATGTTTCCATCTGGTAGCTTTTGCCTGACAAATCTCTTAGAATTTCCTAGAGGGAACATCAGCTAGAGACAAATTGTCTTATATTTCATCTGTCTGAAAATGCCTTTATTTTTTCATTTTATAAAAGTTAACTATATTAAAGTATAATTTTATATTATAAAATGCACAATTTAGTTTATGGTTTGGCAATTTTAACATATGTATACAACCATGTAATGTATGCCCGTAATCAAGATATATTTTTTAATTATCTCAAAAGTTGCCCATATGACCCTTCCCAGCATATCCCTGCTCCCTCTCCCAGGACGTAGGCAACATTGATCTGTTTTCCATCATTGGATTACAGTGATATTTCCTGGAGTTTAATATAAATGAAATCTCATAGCATATTCTCTTTCGTGACTGGTCCATAGTGATCCTGAGCGTCATACATGTTGTTGTGCATATCAGAGGTTTGCTGACTTTTATTACATGTAGTGTTCCTTTGTGTGGATATCTCACAATTTGTTTATTTATTCTTTCATTGATGGATGTTTAGGTGATTTCTAGCTTTTACTTATTATCAATAAAACTACTATTACCATTTGTGAACAAGTCCATTGTGGACATATGTTCTATATATCTTGGTTAAGCACGTACGAATAACATTTCTGGGTCATTGGTAAGTGTATATTTGAACGAAGAAGTCAGTAAACCATTTTACAAAATAGTTGTTTTATTTTCTGTTCTCCTCAGCATTATTGTAAGGCCCAGTTCCTATATATCCTTGTTAACATATGGTACAGTATAGTATTTACAGTTTTAGCTCTTCTAGTGGGTGCATAGTGTCATCTCATTTTTATTTTATTTTTTGATAGCTAATAATGTTGAGCATTGTGATAGGCAGAATAATAATCTTCCAAAGATGTCCACATTTTAATACCTAGAACCTATGTATATGCTACCTTACTTAGCAAAAGGGACTGTAGAAATGTGATTAAACTTTAAGGACTTTCAGATGAGTTTATCCTGGATTAGCTATGTGGATCCAACCTAATCTCACAAGTCTTTAAGAATGTTGAATCTTTCCCAGATAAGCCAAGGGTCAAGGGAGATGTGGCTATGGAAGAATGGTCAGAGAGAGGCAAAGGTGCTAGCATTGAAGATGGATGAAGGGATTCATGATCCGAGGAATGTGGGAGTTCTTTAGAACCTGAAAAAAGAACAATAAAGAACTCTTTTCTAGAATCTCCAGAAAGAAACGCACTCCTGCAGACAATTTAATTTTAGCCCAAGTAGAGTCATGTAATTTCTATCCTGAAGAACTGTAAGATGTTAAATTTTGTTGCTTTGAACCTCTAGATTCTTGGTAATTTGATATAGCAGCAATAGAAAACTATTGTAAACATATTTTATTGTTCTCACCATCAATATATCATTTTTGGTTAAGTGTCTGTTCAAATATTTCATCCAGATCTTTAATTGTTTGAGTTTGTATAGCTGAATTGTAGAAATTGTTTATAATTTCTGAGTCTAAGTCTTTTATCAAAAATATTGTATTCATTTTCTATTCCTTCATAATGATGTGTCACAAAGCTAGCAACTTAATACAAATTAATTATCTTACTACACAAATTTACTATTCTACAATGGACCAGAGATCTGTGGATGGCTTTTAAATGAATCCACTGATCATGCTATAATGAGGATTATATAATGGCACTGTGATTTGTGTCTGAGGCTGAGTGTTCTCTTCCAAGCTCATTGATTATTGGAATAACTAATTTCCTTGTGGCTATATGACTGAAGTCCCTGATTTCCTGCAAACCATTTGCTGAGAAATACTCTCTGTGCCTAGAGACTACCCATATTTCCTTGCTGTGTGGCATTCATAGGCAGTTGTAAACATATGTGGTTGCTTTCTTCAAGGCCAGGAGTAGCATATTTGGTGCTGCTTTTTGTTTCCAATTAGGCTGGACCCACCCAGTATAGTCTCCCTTTTGTTTAACTCAAAATTAACTGATTAGTAATATAATCAAAGGAATAATATCATATCCTATTTGCTTGTCTTTCCCACACTTAAGGGAAAGAGATAATACAAGGTGCGTACACCAGAGAGCAGAAATCTTGGGGGAGGCATCTTAGAATTCTACCTATTACACATATGTATTGCAAAAACCTCCCCCGCCGGTCTATGGCTTCTCTTTTCATTTTAAATTGGTATTTTTCTAAGAGAAGACACTTCTAATTTTCTAGAGTCCATCTTTTTTTCATTTATGGTTTCTGTTTATATGTCCAATCTATAAAACCTTTACATATCTTTTGTCACAAATATTTTTTGTTTTCTTTTAGAAATCTTAGAATGTTAACACTTAGTTTAGATCTACGAATCATTTCAATTTGGCTTTTTCTGTGTGGTGTGAGGTAAGGATTGAATTATATACTTAAAAATATGAATAATCAGTTATCCAGGACTGACTGAAGAGACAATAATTTTCAATAGTTATTGAAGAGACAATAATTTTGTCATTGAATTATCTATACTTCTTTGTGGAAAATAAATTAATTTTTTTTATAAATCCTAAGCAAAAAACAACCAATCTGAAAAGGCTACATACATTTCAACTATAGGACATTCAATAAAAGGCAAAGATAGAGAGACGAAAAAAAAAAAAAAAAAAATGAATGCCAGGGTTTAGGAAGAGGACAGAGTGAGAAACAAATAGGTTTTAGGACATTAAAACTATTCTGTATAATACCATAATGGTGAATACATGTATATTGACTATGTGTTTCTGATGCTTTGACATGTGGAGCCTTACTAACACTGGAGAGATTGCCCTTCCAGTGCCAGCCAATTCCTAGAAGGAGTAAATATCTCACTTATAAGCATGCTTTCCATATGCCAACTAATTAATCCAGAGCCCATACCCTAACACCACCTTTGTCAGTCTTTCGCAATATTTTCACACTCCAGGCAATTATTTATCTGCCCTAATCACACCAGAGTCAGGTACCAGACAACTAGGGAGAGCCACCATGCCTCAGAGCCTGCTGAAGTTATTCAAATTAGTCAATCCTAAATCTGCTTACCCTGCCTCATGTGTTTCTTCTCATGGAAACCACAATAAAGGCTCTTGTCTATGTTTTCCTCTACTCTCACTGCCTCCTGACTGAATCTGGTGATTTTTTAATTTTTTAATTTTTATTTTATTTTATTTTATTTTATTTTATTTTATTTATTTATTTGTTTATTTATTTATTTTTTTGAGATGGAGTCTTGTTCTGTCACCCAGGCTGGAGTGCAGGGGCACCATCTCAGCTCACTGCAAGCTCCACCTCCTGGGTTCACACCATTCTCCTGCTTCAGCCTCCCAAGTAGTTGAGACTACAGGTGCCTGCCACCTCACCAGCTAATTTTTTGTATTTTTTAGTAGAGATGGGGTTTCACCATGTTACCCAGGATGGTCTCGATCTCCTGATCTTGTGATCTTTACGCCTTGACCTCCCAAAGTGCTGGGATTGCAGGCGTGAGCAACCACACCTGGCCAAATCTGGTGCTTTTTAGGGTAGCTCCCCTGTGTACCCTCCTCTTGAAAACTCCTCTTTAGTGTACTCTCCTCTTCAGTGTACCCTCCTCTTTAGTGTACTCTCCTCTTGAAAACTGTGAGTTATAAACTACCTTTTCAGTGGCAGATAGTAACCTCAGGAGACCTGTTGACCTCACCATACCTGCATAATAATTAAAAACTACATTTTGAAATATGTCATAATGCATGTCATAATACATTTGTCAAAGCCAAATGTCAACATAGAGTGAACTCTAAGGTAGAGACTTTAGTTAATAATATTGTGTCAATATTGGCTCATCGGTTGTAATAAATATATTAAACTAATTCAACATGTAAATAACAGGAAACTGTGTGCAGGAAGAAAGTATGCGGGAACTCTATATTTTTACACTAAATTTTTCTGTAAACCTAAAACTGCTCCAAAAATAAATGCTATTAATATTTAAAAATAGGTTTATTTCAGCATTCTTGCATCTGTTCCATGGATATATATGTCTCTCCTTAATCTAATAACACATCATGTTGGTTAAAATAGCTTTTTAGTCATTTATGTAATTAGTTATTCCAAGTATTCTAACTTTGTTCTTCCTTTTCGAAATTGCTTGTGTTTTGTTGCTCCTTGTATCGAATTTTAGGATCAGTTTGATGATGATTAAGAAAAATGAAATATAAAATGTTGAATGCAATTGTATCATATAACTTGTTCAATATGGAAATAATTGGTATCATAAAAAACATTGCATCTTCCAATCAATGAATATGGCATACCTGACTATATATATAGGCCCCCGCACTTCCTGGATTTTTTTTAGATTTCTTTGTGTCCTCAGCAATCTGATGGGTTGAAAAAGTAAAACTTTCGTTTTGTAGCTTATTTGGATTTTTCTGTTTTTAGAAAGCAATCATTTCTCAACTTTCTACATAGTACCAGAAGTAGAAGAACTATTGAGTTCAAAATTTCAACAAATACATATGGGTGCTTATGTGTATATACCCACACTTCTAAACTTTTTATTTGGCTGTTTTTAAAATATCACTCTATTTTTCATAGACTTGAATTGCTTGTTCCTTTTTCAAAGTCCATATTTTATTTTGTTTAATGTTTAACAGATAATTTACAGTCTTTTTAATAATTCCAATTTAAGTATTAGGTATATAAATCCCTTGTTGTTGTCATTTATTGCCTGCAGACTCTCACTTCTGTCAATTCATTTGCTTCACTGTTCAGTAAATTTATATCTCTGATTTTTGTCTGTGGTAATATAAAGACCTATATAGGACATGTTTTGAATGCAGTTGTCTCAATGTCCTTGATAAAATGGTCTCAGGTTTATCTCCCTTCTTTGAGACTTTCTCATGTTTTAATCCACAGACTGGAATACTGAATTTGGCAGTTGTTTCTAGGGTCACTACATTTTTTTTTCTTTCAATGGCTGCTCAGAACTTGCTTTTCTGGTTTCATTTCAAACTCAGTACTTTGTCATTTTTGGTGATGGTGGTTGTGTTTAGAGGTTTCTTTTTTCTTCTGCTGGTCTAGAAATGCACTAAAATGTGTATTTTATGAAAAAAAAGAGGTCTTTGAAGTGTCTATTCTATATTACTGCTAAACAGTACATTATTTTACCACCCTCTCCAAAAGGCTGCAGAAGCCTTATGCCAATAGGATAATAAGGCCCTTGGTGACCTATCTCATTGTCTTAGTACTTTCTGTTGTGTATAACAGAATACCAAAAATGAGAAATTTATATAGAAAAGAGAATTTTTTTATTGAAGTTATGGAGGTGGAGAAGTCCAAGATTAAGGAGTTGCATCTGGTGAGAGTTTTCTTGCTAGTGGAAATTCTCTTAAGGGTTGCAAGGCATTACTCCTCTATGCAAGTTCACAGAAAGAAAGAAACAAAGTGAGTCCCATGGCAGTGCATGATATCATGATAAGGGGGCTGTGAATGCATACTTGCTCAATTCTTTCTTCCTCTTCTTTTTAAGCCACTAGCCCACCACTTCCATGAAAACCCAGTAATCCATTAACCCATCAAGTTTTGAGTGAATTAATATGTTCATGAGGACAGAACATTTATGAACCAATTACCTCTTTCAGGCCCTACCTCTCAATATTGTCACAGTAGGGATTACATTTCAACATGAGTTTTGGAGGGTATAAATATTCAAACCATAGTGCCCAATTGTATTAATCCATTCTCATGCTGCTATAAAGAACTGCCTGAGACTGGGAAATTTACAAAGAAAAGACATTTAATTGCCTCACAGTTCTGCATTACTGGGGAGGCCTCAAGAAACTTACAATCATGGTGGAAGGCAAAGGATAAGCAGGCACCTTCTTCGCCGGATGGCAAAGTGGAGTGAGCGAAAGCAGGGGAAATGTCAGACTCTTGTAAACCATTAGATCTTGTGAAACTCATTCACTATCATCAGAACAGCATGGGGGAAACTGCCTCCATAATCCAATTACCTCCACCTGGTCCCACCCTGGACATGTGGGGATTATGGGGATTACACTTCAAAATGAGATTTTGAGTGGGGACACAGCCAGACCATATCACCAATACTCCATGGGTTTTCTGTATGTATGCATATACTAGATCTTCTTCATGATCCCTGTTTATATATGTAAATAACAATGAATTTTATTAGATTTGAATCTTAAGTCATCATATTACACATTATCATTACCAACTTCTAGAAATGAAATGCTGCAGGAATAGTTTGCTTACAGTTTTTGCCTCAATTTTTTAGCAATATAAACTAAACCATAAAAGGATGGAATACTCATATTTCAATTGTGTGTATTTAATGTAATTTAAGTGTGCTAAATTTGGCACAAATATTTTTGAGAAACAAAACAGAATATAGTTCTTTAAGGGCTCACCACACTGCTTTTCACAACGGCTGAACTAATTGTCACTTGCCAGCAGTGTATAAGTGTTCTTTTTTCTCCTCAGCCTTGTCAGCATCAGTAATTTTTTTATTTTTTAATAATAGCCATTCTGACTGTTGTGAGATAGTATCATGTACATTTTCCTGGTTTCCTATGTATTATTAGTTAACTGATTGTATTATTAGTTATTTATGCTTTTTTATGACAGTTTCTTCTAAATCTCATTTATTTCTGCCTGCTGTTGTTCACTGCTAAATCAAACACTGTATTAGGTTCCTAAATAAAATGATAAATGAATTAATAAATGATTACTCTGTAAAAAAAAAAGAATATAAATACAGAAAATTAAAAATAACTGTTATAATGGATGGAAAATTGAAAAATTCTCCCTCCATATTTGTATAGTCTACGGAAAAAACAAAATGTAATTATGTTAGTCTGTATGTCTCTGTAGTGCTCCATGAGTAACATCAGAAGTAGCTCTACTGGCTCTTGTATCTAGTGCAAAGATGTGGAGAACCTGAATAAACTGGGCTTCAAAGGTTATCAACACCAAAAGTAATGTATTTCCTCACCTGTACACTCTGTTGATTTTTGTTTTCTGTTTAGTTACTTTCTATACCCTTCTTTCACAAGAATTGTCACTGTTTCTTCACACAAATTTCTTTTTCAGAAAGGGCGAATTCATATTAGAATTTTTAGAAACCAATGATTTCTGCCACTGCTCTTCTACTCATTTCACACTTCCAATAAATTGAAATTCAGAAACAATTTAAAGAGAAAGAAACTTATTTATTGCCATTTCCAACCTTATACATCTCCTTTTCCCGGCAGTATAAATTTGTATTGAAGTAATTTTCCATTAGGTGAGATTGCACTTCTCAAAGTCTCCATGGAAGTTCTAAGACACTATAAATTTTGTGTACAAGGCATAAATTATAGAAAAATGTTAACTAAACTTTCTACAAATATGAAGTGTTCAGTGAAACTGAATATATAGAAATCAATTATTAGGAATGGTTGAGGCATAGTTCTGGTACAATGAGGATAAAGAAATATATTGTAATATCCATGCAAATATTTCATCACCATGAAGTGATACACCTTATAAGACTAGAAAGAAGGGCATTACATTCTTTGGATAATTGGCCTTGTGAATAAATATTAATTATTGGTAAACGAAATTGCATTTTCTGGAAAAATGTAAATAAGTATGCTTACTGAAGCACTGAAACAAAAAAAGTTATTGTATAACATTTGTTTAAGCCTGTTTTAAGGACATAAAGTGCTATGTTAAATATATACTTATTAATAAGTTGAAATGTGAGAACAATTTTTAGGTATGTGGACAGTTTGGAAATAAGATATAATAAACCTGGTTTACCACAGATTTCCTAACATGGAAATAGTACTAAATGAATAGGAGTCTTCTCTTTACACACCCAGATCCTGTCCTAGGTCAGAACTGAAGTTTGGGACAGAAATGTTGATCTGAGAGCCAGCAATCTATTTGTTTAAAAGACACACTAGAAAAGCACACTGTAACTTGTCATTAGGGACAATTATTTTGTCCCTAAAGGGAAATACTACCCAGTATTAATTATAGGAAATGAGGCTGGAGAAGGTATAAGGAGCAGACAAATTTATCTAACCCCTGTATTAGATCCATAGAGGAGTCTCTCTACACTTCTCTCAGTCTAATCTGATTCATTGTAAAGACTAAATTTCTCCAAGGTGTAAAATGTGATGATTTTATATACATACACATTGTGTAATAATTATTAAGAAGGGAAAATTCTTTGAGGAGACATGATAATAGAAAAGTTTCTAAAGGAGGATACATTAGACTGAGCCTTGTATAATGAGTAGGTATCTAAAAGATACCTAATTGATTGATGAAAATAAAAAGAAGACTGAGCAATAGTATGGATGTAATATATCAGTTAAATATTAACATAAAAATATGATGTGTAACAAAGCACCCCAAAACTCAGTGGCTTAAAACAGCAACAATAATTTATTCTCATTCAAGGATCCAGGGATCAGCTGGGGGTTGGCTGATTTTAGCTGAGCTCGATTGGACTTGGTTTGGCTTTACGTGCCTTGATCATAAGCTGTATCTTCCTTATACCAGCAGGAAAACTAAATTATCATGGTATTGGTTGAAGCACAAGAAGAAATTCTCAATCTTGCAAGAACATTTGAAGTCTTTGCTGATGTCAAGTCTACTTAAGTCACATCTAACATCTCTTAGCCAAAGTACCTTATATGACCAAGTCCAAAGTCAAGTGGTAGGCAAGTATACTCTGAATGTAACGTGAGGAACTGCAAAAGTTACACGTTAAAGACATGGATTCAGGTTGGGTAAAAAGTACAGCCACTTAGTCAATCTACTACAGGTAAGAATACATAACTTATTTGGAGGCTTTTGATTTTTTTAGAACCCTTTATATGATGCCAAAGATTCTTACAAGGAAGTATTTGGAAAACCCTTTGAATGATAAGTTGAGGCTGAACGGTGAAAATCTATGGATAGAAGGCTAAGGAATTTGTATCTTATAAATAATAGAGAATTAATGAAGATTTATGAGCATTGTAAGGGCTCTGTGGAAGTGATGTTTTATGAAGATTACCACAGATGTGTTATTTATACAGTTTAGAATGGAAAGAGACAGTGACATTGGACATAAGATAGGAATTAGCAAACCTAATTGTTAGAAATCTGGAATGGATATGTTGATATCTGAGAAAGTAGATTTCAGGACATACACATGAAAAGAAAGAAAGAGAAACATTTGACAATGATAAAACTATAAATCATCAATAAAACAAACATCCTAAAAGTGTATTTAACAAATAAAAGAGTTTCAAAATACATGAAACAAAATATAATTTAAGTAAGGTGAGACATAAACAAATCTGCAATTAAATTTCAAAATTCCCACAATCTTGTCTCAGAAAGTGATAGAACAAGTAGACAGAAAATCATAAACATATAGAGGACTTGAACAACACAATCACCCACTTCAAACTAATTTTCATTTATAGAGCAATAATCCCAATGAAAGAAAATATGCATTATTTTCAAGGAAACATGGAATATTCATCAAGCTAGACCATATAATTCACCATAAACGAGGTTAATTTTAAAGGATTGAAATCATGAAGACTATGTTCTCTGAACAAAATTTAACTAAATTAGAAATCAAATCACAACAAAACGTCAGTAGAAAACGTGAACATTTTGAAATTAAGTAGCATACTTTCAAATAACCCATGTATCAAATAAGAAATTACAAAATACATTAGAGAAAAATCTGAATTGAGTGATTATGAAAACACTACATGCAAAAATGTATACAGTGCAGCTGGAGCAATAATTAGAGTTCTTCATGCTTACATTAGAAAAAATGTTTTTTATTTCAATTGTTTTTGGGATACAGGTGATTTTTGATTATATGGAGAAGTTCTTTAGTGGTTACTTCTGAGATTTTGGTGTACCCATCACCAGAGCAGTCTACACCATAACAAATATCTAGAATTTTATGACTCATTCCCTCCCATCCTTACCCCCTGAGTCCCCAAAGTTTAATTATATCATTCTTATTATGCCTTTGCATCCCCATAGCTTAGTTCCCACTTATAAGTGAGAACATACAATATTTGTTTTTCCATTCCTGACTTCACTTAGAATAATGACCTCCAGCTCCATCCAAGTTAGTGCAAAATACATTATTTTATTCATTTTTATGGCTGAGTAGTATTCCATAGTGTATATATACCACATTTTCTTTATCCACTCATTGGTTGCTGGGCACTTAGCTCGATTCTATATTTTTTCAATTGAAAATTGTGCTGCTGTAAACATGCATGTGCATGTATTTTTTTCATATAATGACTTATTTTTATTTGTGTAGATATCCAGTAGTTGCATTTCTCAATCGAATAGTAGTTCTACTTTTAGTACTTTAAGAAATATCCATACTGTTTTCCCTAATGGTTGTACTAGTTTATCTTCCCATCAGCAGTGCAAAAGAGTTTCCTTTTTGCCACATCCATGCCAATATCTGTTATTTTTTGAGTTTTAAAGTATAGCCTTTCTTGCAGGAGTAAGGTGGCATCTCATTGTGGTTTTAATTTGCATTTCCCTGATAATTAGTGATATCGAGCATTTTTTCATAAGTTTGTTGGTCATTTGTATATTCTCTTTTGAGAATTGTCTATTCATACGATTGCTCACTTTTTGATGGGATTATTTGTTTTTTTCTTGCTGATTTGTTTGAGTTCCTTGTAGATTCTGGATATTAGTCCTTTGTCAGATGCATAGTTTGCGAATATTTTCTCCCACTCTGTTGGTTGTCTGTTTCCTCTGCTGATTACTTCTTTTGTTATTGTTTAAGCTTTTTAGTTTAATTAGGTCCTAACAATTTATTTTTGTTTTTGTTGCATTTGCTTTTGGTTCTAGGACATGAAGTCACTGCCTAAGCCAATGTCTAGAAGAGTTTTTCTGATGTTATCTTCTAGCATTTGTTTGGTTTCAGGTCTTAGATTTAAGCCTTTGATTCATCTTTAGTGGATTTTTGTATAAGGTGAGAGATGAGGATTCACTTTCATTCTTCTACATTTGGTTTGCCAATTTTCTCAGCATAATTTATTGAATAGGATGTTCTTTCCTCATTTAGGTTTTAATTTATTTTGTCAAAGATCAATTGGCTGTAAGTATTTGGCTTTCTTTCTGTGTTATCTATTCAGTTCCATTGGTCTATGTGCCTATTTTCTATATCAGCACCATGTTGTTTTGGTAACTATAGCCTTGTAGTATAATTTGAAGTTGGGTAAGGTGTTGTCTCCAGTTTTGTTCTTTTTGCTTAGTATTGATTTGCCTATGTGGGCTCTTTATTTGTTCCATATGAATTTTAGGATTGTTTTTTTCTAGTTCTGTGAAGAATGATGATGGTATTTTGATAAAAATTACCTTCAATCTGTACGTTGCTTTGGACAATGTGGTCATTTTTACAATATTGATTCTATCGATTCACGAGTATGGGATGTGTTTCCATTTGTTTGTGTCATCTATGATTTCTTTCAGCAGTGTTTTGTTGTTTTCCTTGTGGAGATTTTCACCTCCTTGGTTAAATACATTCCTAGTTGTTTTTTTTTTTTTTCTTTCTTTCTTTCTTTCTTTTTTTTCAGCTGTTGTAAAAGCAATTGAGTTCTTGATTTGATTTTCAGCTTAGTTGTTGTTGGTGTATAGCAGTGCTACTGATTTGTGTGGATTGATTTTGTAACCTGAGACTTTACTAATTCATTTTTCAGATGTTGGAGCTTTTTGAATATCTCTTTAGGGTTTTCTAAGTATACAATCAGATTATTGGTGAACAGTGACAGTTTGACTTTTTCTTTTGCAATTTGGATGTCCTTTTTTTTTTCTGTTCTCTGATAGCTCTGGTTAGGACTTCCAGTGCTATATTGAATAGAAGTGGTGAAAATGGGCATCCTTGTCTTATTCCAGTTCTCAGGGGAGGATGCATTCAACTTTTCCCCCTTCGATATGATGTTGGCTATGAGTTTGTCATGTACGGCTCTTATTACTTTGAGGTAAATCTTTTCTATACCTATTTTTTGAGGGTTTTTATAATAAAGGGATGCTGGATTTTATCAAATGTTTTGTCTGCATCTATTAAGATGATCATATGGTTTTTGCTTTTAATTCTATTTATGTGATGTATCACATTTATTGACTTGTGCATGTTAAATCATCACTGTATCCCAGGGATGAAACCCACTTAATCATGTTGTATTATCTTTTTGATATACTTTTATATTCACTTAGCTAGTATATTTTTGAGGGTTTTTTATTATTATACTTTAAGTTCTGGGATACATGTGCAGAACATGCAGGTTTGTTACATAGGTAAACACGTATCATGGTGGTTTACTGCACCTGTCAACCCATCATCTACATTAGGTATTTCTCCTAATGCTATCTCTCCCCTAGCCCTCCACCCACCGACAGGCCCTGGTGTGTGATGTTCCCCTGCCTGTGTCCATGTGTTCTCATTGTTCAACTCCTACTTATGAGTGAGAACATACAGTGTTTAATTCTCTGTTCCTATGTTAGTTTTCTGAAAATGATGATTTCCAGCTTCATTCATGTCCCTGCAAAGGACATGAACTCATCATTTTTATGGCTGCATAGTATTCCATGTTATATATGTGCAACATTTTCTTTATCCAGTCTATCATTGATGGGCATTTGGGTTGGTTCCAAGTCGTTGCTATTGTGAATAGTACTACAGTGAACGGATGTGTGCATGTGTCTTTATAATAGAATTATTTATAATCCTTTGAGTATATACCCAGTAATGGGATTGCTGGGTCAATATTGGTCTGTAGTTTCCCTTTTTTATTAAGTCCTTTCCTGGTTTTGGTATTAAGGTGATACTGGCTTCATGGAATGATCTAGGGAGGATTCCCTTTTTCTATATCTTTTGAAATAGTTTCAGTAGGATTGGCACCAGTTCTTTGAATATCTGATAGAATTCACTCTAACTCCATCTGGTCTTGAGCTTTTTTTTAGGCAAATGTTATTATTACTGATTCAATCTTGTTGCTTATTATTAGTCTTTTCAGGGTTTCTATTTCTTCCTGATTTAACCTAGAAGTGTTGTATATTTCCAGGAATTTATCTATCTCTTCTTGATTTTCTAGATTGTGTACATATAAGTATTCAAAGTAGCCATAAATTATCTTTTACTTATATGGTATTGGCTGTGTTAGCTCCAGTTTTATTTCTATGTGAGCTTATTTGGATCTTCTCTCTTCTTTTTTTGGTTAACCTCAATAATGGTCTATCAATTTTGTTTATATTTTCAAAGAATTGCCTTTTTATTTCATTTATCTTTCATACTGTCTTCTTTGTTTCCATTTCATTTAGTTCTGCTTAGATCTTTCTTATTTTTTTTCTAATAGGTTTGGGTTTCATTTGTTCTTGTTTGTGTAGTTCATTGAGGTGTGACATTAGGTTGTCCATTTGTGCTCTTTCAGACTTTTTGATAAAGGCACTTAATGCTATGAACTTTTCTCTTAGCATTGCTTTTGCTGTATCCCAGAGCTTTTGATAACTTTTGTTACTATTATTATTCTTTTCAAAGAATTTTCAAATTTCCACATCGATTTCATTGTAAAACCGCAAATTATTCAAGAGCAGATTATTTTGTTTCCATGTATTTGTATAGTTTTGAGAGTTATTTTTGTAATTGATTTCCACTTCTATTCCACTGTGGTGCAAGAAGATACTTGATATGATTTTGATTTTTAAAAATTTCTTGAGAAGTGTTTTGTGACCTATCATATGGTCTACCTTGGAGACTATACCATGTGCTGATGAGAATAATGTATATTCTGCAGTCATTGGGAAGAATGTTCTGTAAATAACTCTTAAGTCCATTTGTTCTAGGGTATAATTTAAGTCCATTGTTTATTTGTTGACTTTCTCCCTTGATGATCTGTCTAGTAGTGTCAGTGGAGTATTAAAGTCCCCCACAATTATTGTGTTGCCATCTGTCTCATTTCTTAGGTGTAGTAGTAATTCTTTTATAAATTTGGGAGCTCCAGTGTTAGATGCATATAAATTTAGGATTGTAATATCTTTCTTTTGAACTGATCCTTTTATCATGATATAATGGCCTTCTTTGTCTTTTTTTTTTCTGCTGTTGCTTTAACGTCTCTTTTGTCTGAAATAAGAAATAGCTACCCTTGCTCATTTTTGGTTTCCATTTGCATGAAATATGTTCTTCCACCACTTTACCTTAAGTTCATGTGAGCTCTTATGTGTTAAGTGAGTCTCTTGAAGACAGCAGATATTTTATTGGTGGTTCTTTATCCATTCTGCCATTCTGTATCTTTTAAGTAAAGCATTTAGGCCACTGACATTCAACATTAATATTGAGATGCAAGACATTGTTCTATTCATCATGTTAGTTGTTACTTAGATACTTTATCTTTTCACTGTGCTATTGTTTTATAGGTCCTGTGAGATTTATGCTTTAAGAAGGTTCTATTTTGGTGCATATTGAGCTTTTGTGTCAAGATTTAGAGCTCCTTTTAGCATTTCTTGTAGGGCTGGTTTGGTAGTAGCTAGTTCACTCAGCATTTGCTTGCCTCAGCATTTGTTCATGCTTCATTTATGAATCTTAGTTTTGCGGGATACCAAATTCTTTGGTGACAGTTATTGTTTATGGAGGCTAAAGATAGAACCCCAATCCCTTCTGACTTGTGAGGTTTCTGCTGAGAAATCTGATGTTAACCTGATTGGTTTTCTTTTATAGTTTACCTGATGCTTTTGTCTCTCTGCTCTTAAGATTCTTTCCTTCACCTTGACTTCAGATAGCCTAATGACTGTGTCTTTGTGATGATCTTTTTGTAATGAACTTCTCAGAAATTTTTTTAGCTTCTTTATTTGGGTGTCTATGTCTCTAGCAAGGCCAGGAAAGTTTCCCTTAATTATTCTCTCAAATAAGTTTTCTCAACATTTGTACTTGACTTCTCCCTCAGGAACACCAATTATTCTTAGGGTTGGCTGTTTTACATAACCCCACATTTCTTGGAGACTCTTCATTTTTTAAAATTCTCTTTTTTTAATTTTTTTTCTGACTGGGTTCATTCAAAAGTCTTGTCTTCAAGCTCTGAAATTATTTCTTCTACTTCATCTAGCCTATTGGTGAAACTTTCCACTGCATTTTGTATTCTCCTAAGTGTGTCTTTCATTTTCAGAAGTTCTGATTATTTTTCTTTATAATGTCTATTTCTCTGGGAAAAAATTTTATGCATATCCCTGATTTTCTTTTAATTTAAGTGGTTTTTCACCTTTCTCTGGTATCTCTTTGAGTAGCTTCAAAATCAATCTTCTGAAGTTTTCATCTGGCAATTCAGAGATCTATTCTTGGTGTGGATTTATTTCTGGAGAGCTAGTGTGAACTTTTGGGGGTGTTATAGAACCCTGTTTTGTCTTATTACCAGAATTACTTTCCTGGTTCCTTCTCATTTGGGTGGACTATTCCTTCAAATTATTCTTGAATTCATTTTTTATTGAACTGTGTCTTTTATATTTCTTGTTTCTTCCTCTTAAGAACCAGTCTTTAATGTTCATATTTTATTGTAGCCTAATTTGATTTTTTGGTGCTTTTAGTGGTGAAAATGAAGACTCTGTATGAGTTCCTCAGTTATACAAAATATTTGTGCACTAGCTTTTCCAGATACTGGTTGTAGTATTTATGTACCCAGTGTGTGGGCAAGTTCATTATCTCCTATGGGGCTGGAATGGCAGGGATCTCTTGAAGCTTATCTCATTCTCTCGTGGTGTATACTTTATTTACTTAACTATTTCCCCCCGCCCCAGTATTTCATTTACTGAGTTGATGATTTAAGCTTCAGACCAATATGGGAGGTATCCTTGAGTAAGCACTGGCTATAGCTAAAGCAGGTGGGTAGATATAATACCCAATGGTGGGCAGAGGTCCCAGTCTTGATAAAGGTTCCTGGAGGAGCTCTCAATTAGAACTGCTGAGCTTTTATTGGGGTAAACAGTGGGAGCTACCTCAGCTCCCGTGCAAAGCCAGCAGAAAAGCTGTCTACCTCACAGCCTCATTCCTGTCCAGGTGTTCTGACTATTCAGATGAGACAGGCAATTGTTTTCATCTGTAAGAAATGTGAATGTTCTAAGAAGAGAGGAAATGTGGCTCTGCCTTTTATGCAGGCCTGAATCTGTGGTGTGCTGCTCTTGTGGGGCTGCAATCACCCTGGATTGTTCCAGGAGGGCTGTCTATAGGTGCAACAGTGCTGCATTCCCACAGGAGAAGCCCCAGCTGCCTCTGCAGTGGTGTGCCAAGGGGAATAAGGACCATTTCTCAAAGGCATTTCATCATCACAGAGGCTGCCTGCCTGTTGCAGTAGAGGTGCAAACTTTCTCTACTGCTTCTAGCACTATAGTTGTGTCTGTGCTATAAGAATCTACTCACACGTGGAAAGTTGTGGGACTCAGGTCTTACTCTTCAGAGTATCATGTCCCATGGGGTGATGCCTTGATGTGATGCTCTCCCCCTTCCCCTGGAATGGGGCATCCTGAGAGCCAGACTGCAGTGATTGTTATTGCTCTTGTGGATATAGCCACCCAGTGGGGTACCAGACTCTGAGCTGGTGTTGGGGGATGTATGCAAAGGATCCAGTGATGTGACCTCTCTTCAGGTCTCCCGGCAGTGGATACAAGCACCTGCTCTGATGGAGGTGGCAGGGGAGTAATGTAGACTATGTTAGGTTCCCTGGATGTAGATAAGCTTAGTGTGCTGGCTTTCTCGAATGCTTGTTATGCTAGCAGTGAAGTTCTCACGTGGACAGACTCAGAACCTCTGGTTAGCCAGGGTGTTGCAGGCAGTGGTATTAGCAGCCATTTTCTTTTTCTTGGGTGCAGTGTTATTCTACCAAGAGGTGCTTTAATGGCCTGAGTTGGTTGGCCTCCAGCCAGGAGGTGGCACTCGCAAAAGAGCACCAGTTGCAGTAGTAGCAGTAGAATTTTTGCTTGCTCTAAGTTGTTCAGGGGAAGTATTCTGGTTTCTCAGCTGATGGTCGAGGCCATAAAGCTCCCAAGAGTTTATGTCCTTTTTGTTAATCGATTAGGGCAGGTAAAGATATACCATCAGGTTTGGGGAGGTCTGAACTCAGACTTTTTTTGGGCAGGGACTGCCACAGTCATTGTGGGGGACAAGGGATGAATCCCAGGTCGCTAGAGTAATGTTCCAGTGGGGAAAATAACTGCCTCTGCTGTGAAGAAGACTTTTCAAGGGGTGTGGGGAATAACCAGCAATGGTAGGCCTCACCCAGCTTCCACACAGCTGGCAAAGTCAGTCTCACTCGGGCAGTGTCCTGCTAACAGAGCCAGGTTTAGATCCATGTAGCCTGAGTACAGAACTGAGACCTGCCCCAGGCTATAAGCTTCCCTGCAGAGAGAGCAAGCATGATTTTCAGGACATGCACCTCCCCATCTGTCCGCAAGGCCAGATGCCCATCTTCTGCTAGCATATCTGCAGCCCACTTCCCGCTCATCCCCAGATTCTGTTCAAGCGAGCTTTTCCCAAGTCGAAATTGTATCACAAAATTAAATTGAGAACTTCTTTCACCCTGCAATCTCTCCCTGAATTCATTGTCTGACTTACCTGAGGGTCCCTGTGAGATACAGTTACAAATAGCTTCCCTGGGCTTGTGCTAGAGACTGGGAATGCTTACAAGGCACTATCCACTGCTGCTTCTACTTTTATATTTCACGCCACTCCATAATTCTGTTCCAGCTCTGAGTAAAGGGCTTCTCCTGTGATCTGAATTTTCAAACTCCTCAGTGGTGATGTGTGTTTGGAGGCACGTTGTCTACTTCTCACACTCCGGAAACTGATAGTTTTTTGCTTGTCTCATGGAGTAAGTTGCAGCCTGCCATTTCTTTCACAGGATCAGCGAACTATTTTGGTTTTCCTGGTAAGTTTCTGTGGTGGTTCTTCAAGAACACATTCACAGTGTGAATCTCTGCCCAGTATTCTGTCCTTCAAAGTGGGAGAGACACACCAACACCGCCTCCTATCCACCATCATTTCTTAGCTTATATTAGAAAAATATTAAAGCTATATGATCAATAGGCTTCTGCTTGTGAACCAGACACAGTAATAAGTACCAGATTTATCCTCACAACTGAAAGAACAGGAACAGAAAAAAAGAAAAACAGCCAAAAACATATGAATGATACCTCTTCCCATCTGCCAGATTGAAAAACCTTCCAATTCACAGGTAATTCAGCAGTGTCTTGCCTCAGTACCGGGAAATGACTCATCCAACACTGAACACTGTTCTAGTCATGCCTACTTGGATGTTAATAGCAAATACGTATAGGAAAAAAATCTCATGGTGAGATTTTATGACGCTTAGAATAAAAAAAAATAAAAACACTAAATATTGATAAATGTTATGATCGGGATATTTATGTCTACTCAAAATCCTCACCTTCAAGGTAGATGATATTAAAAGCTGGGGTTATTGGGAGGTGATTATGTCATGGGGACAGAGCCCTCATAAAGATTAGTACTTTTATAAAAGAGGCCTGAGAAAAACCTCTTGCTCATTCTACCCAGTAAGGTTAATGTGAAAAGAAGGCTATCTATGAGGAAGTGGGCCTTCACCAGATGGTGAATCTGCTAGCTCCTTTATCTTTGACTTCCTTGCCTCCAGACCTGTGAGAAACATATACCAGTGGTTTACATGCTACCAGGTCTATGGCATTTTGTTATAGCAGTCCTAATGAAATTAGCAAGGTTGTGGAGCGACTAGAACTATCATACTTTGATCCTGGGAGTTAAAATTGTTTAACCATTTTGGAAACTCAGCTGTCAACTTCTCCTAAAATTAAACATATTCCCACCTTATGACTCAGCAATTCTTCTTGATATTTACCTAACAGAACTAAAATAATGTACAAAAAAAAAAAAAAAGATTTGTACAAGAATGCATAAAAAAGCTTTATTCTTAAATAGGCTCAAACATTATTATTCATAGTAGCCCCAAAGAAACAACTCAAATGTCCATCACCAGGGGAATAGAAGAAAAATCTATGGAACATTCGTAAATGAAATGCTACCAAGTAATGAAAAGGAACAAAGTATTATTACACGCAACAATTGGGCTGAACAAAAAAGTCTGAACCAAACAAGTACAGACTTTGTGATACCATTTAGCTAAACTCTTACAACAGGCAAAACTTATCTCTGATGAAAAAATAAAAATAAAAACAACGATTGCCCAGAAGTGAGAGTAGAATCAAATGAGAGGGGGCAGAAGGGATCTTTCTTGAGTGATGGGAATGCTTAATAACTTAATTGGGATGATTATGCAGTTGTAAGATCTCATCAAACTACATATGTAAGATCTCTCCTTTTCTAACACATGTAAATTATAGCTAAATTTTAAAAATACTTTAAAAATAGTTGACAGAATCTCTTTTAGATATGTGATAATTGAAAATATGACAATGAGTCACAGAAATAAAGTCAAGAGTCGGTATAACAAAGTTGAGGTATCCATCAAGATCAAATACCCCACCATTACCATCATGAAATGCACACACAAGAATAACAGCTCTATGAGGAAAGGATTTATTATTAGCTTTGTTATTTGATTTAACTCTGATGTGGGATTGACATATAGTTATTTCTCAATAAATATCTGTTGAGTAAATCAATATCATCAAAGTTGAAGGAGACAGAATATGAGGAAAGGTCACTGGATTTTCAAGTTTGGTTACCAATGAATTTGAAAGAATAATTTAAATAGAATAATGGGTTTGAAATAAATATCTTCTTTATTAAACAATCCTTGGACATTGAATCTACATGGAGAAGAAAGAGATGCATAACATAGATTCCAGTAGCATTGAGAAAACGTTTCATGTTTTAAGATATTTAAGCCGGGCACGGTGGCTCACGCCTGTAATCCCAGCACTTTGGGAGGCCGAGGCGGGCGGATCACAAGGTCAGGAGATCGAGACCACGGTGAAACCCCGTCTCTACTAAAAATACAAAAAATTAGCCGGGCGCGGTTGTGGGCGCCTATAGTCCCAGCTACTCGGGAGGCTGAGGCAGGAGAATGGCGTGAACCCGGGAGGCGGAGCTTGCAGTGAGCCGAGATCGTGCCACTGCACTCCAGCCTGGGCGACAGATCGAGACTCCGTCTCAAAAAAAAAAAAAAAAAAAGATATTTAATTGGTAAAACAAATTAACTTCAAGTGTTGAGTAAGAGAATAATGATTTTTGTCTTCCATGTGAAGTTACAGAATGAAAGAAGAAGATTATATGTTCATACATATAATTACTGTGGTAGATTGTAAATGCAGTTTGGACTGCAATTATGACAGCTGCAAACCTGTGGTTACAAATTTGGTCCAACTGAAGAGACCTTGTAGAGATTCTTTTGTTTAATCCCAAACTGCTTCTAAAACAAGAATATGTGGTACCAAATTTCATGACAGTATTATCCAAAGGAAGAAGCTGTTGTGAATTTTCTTGATGTCCATATTATAAGTATAGAGAGAATATTACTTAAACAAAATCACGTATTTTGTAAGATTTTATAGTTCCACATACGTTCTATGTGTAAATAAAGAAAACGATGACTTGTAAATAACAGACAGAGCACTTCAACTAATTGGTACTTGCAGGCCTAAAAGGAAAAAAAAAAAAAAAAAGAAAAAAAATGACTGTGGTATTTTGATGGGGATTGTGTTGAATTTGTAGATTGCTCTTGGTAGTCCTTCTAGACATTGGCTTAGGCAAGGATTTCATGACCAAGAACCCAAAAGCAAATGCAATAAAAACAAAGATAAATAGCTAGGACTTAATTAAATGAAAAAACTTTTGCATGGCAAAAGGAAGAGTCAGCAGAGTAAACAGACAACCCACAGAGCAAAAGAAAATCTTAACAATTTATGTAACTGACAAAGGACTAATATCCAGAACCTACAATGAACTCAAACAAATCAGTAGGAAAAAGAAAAACACACAATCCCATCAGAAAGTGGTGGACATCAATAGACAGTTCTCAAAAGAAGATACACAAATGGCCAACAAATATATGAAAAAATGCTCAACATCATTGATGATCAGGAAAATGCAAATCAAATCCACAATGCGATACCACCTTACTCTGGCAAGAATGGCCATAATCAAAAAATCAAAAAACAGTAGATGTTAGCATGGATGTGGTGATCAGGGAACACTTCTACACTGCTGATGGGAATGTAAACTAGTACAAACATTGTGGAAAACAGTGTGGAGATTCCTTTAAGAACTAAAAGTAGAACTATCGTTTGATCCACTAATCCCACTACTGGGTATCTATCCGGAGGAAAAGAAGTCATCCAAAAAGATACTTGCACATGCATGTTTATAGCAGCACAATTCGCAATTGCAAAATCGTGGAACCAACCCAAATGCCCGACAATCAATGAGTAGATAAAGAAACTGTGGTATATTTATATGATAGAATACTACTCAGCCATAAAAAAGAATGAATTAATGGCATTTGAAGCAATCTGGATGAGACTGGAGAATATTATTCTAAGTGCAGTAACTCAGAAATGGAAAACTGAACATCATGTGTTGTCACTGATATGTGGGTGCTAAGCTATGAGGGTGCAAAGGAATAGGAATGATATGATGGACTTCAGGGAGTTGAGGGGAAGGGAGGAAGGGGGTAGAGGGACGAAAGACTATAAATATGGTGCAACGTATACTGCTCAGGTGATAGCTGTACTAAAATCTCACAAATCACTGTGAAAGAACTTACTCAGGTAACCAAATACTACCTGTACCCTAATAACTTATGGAAAAATAAAAAATAAAAATAAAAATAAATAAAAAGTTTATCAGGAGAGGTGGTTAAAATTAAGGTTTTGAATTGACTGAAGACTTTAGTTATCTATGATATAATCGGAACACAGTGAGTTATTAATGATTCTTTAAGTAAACAAGGAAAGACTCAATATCTGTACTCTATCGCAAGGGGATAACAGAACTGGCTGTTGTAAAGCAGGAAGGAATGCTCTTGTCATCATTGATTTGTTATCAACCCTTCCCACCCAACAAAAAAAAGTGATGGCCCTGGAAAATTATCAATGGTTTAAACTGCAGCGTCAAGAAAAATGGTCATAAGTCATCAGAGAGCCTTCATTTGTTAAAGTCTAAGTCCCACCGAGAATAGTGAAAAGGATGATAGGGTTGTAGGGATTAAACAACTTTTTTCTCAAAATTGAATTCAGTTTTGTGAATCTGAATTGACAAATCATTAAAAAGTGAATATTTCTTCTTACCAGAAAGAAAGGAGAAATAAGACTAGTACACTATATACAAAGCACACTAAAATTTATTTATATTTGAAAGTACTATTGACAATATTAATAAGATAGAAGTATGTTGATTTCTTACAAGAAATCCTAGATGGATATGATCTACAAATTTTTAAAATATATATATAATAAAAAACTCCCTGTCTGCAAAAGGCCCTTTTCTTGGTTTGAAAAACAATCTGCTCGTTATTATTGCATTTTATGAGCACTAGGCATAACTAGTCAGATGGGTACTCTGCATGCACAAAGCTCTAGACATACCCTTTTGTATGCCAGGTTAGTATTTCTTCACATACATTGGAAATCCATTATAAAGGTTGTGTTTGCTGGGATGGAATGAAACTTCAAATAGTTGCTTTCATTTCTTTCACAAATGGCTGGAAAATTCCAGGTTCATATCAGTATTTACTGTTTTAAAGCAGTGACAAGATAAATGATACATTCCTGGAGAGAAATATGTCATTAGTGATAAACAGTCCCAAACTCAGTCAAGCAAGTAATGCATTGCAGGTCAAAAACTACACCCCTGACAATACTGCACATCCAGGTAATACACCACATGTCATATTTGAATGAGAAAATGCTTTTTCTACTGCTACAGCCTCAACAATTCATACTGTTTGCTAATGTAGAGATATGAAGGATTTGCAGAAGTAGAGGAATGCATTTACAAATTTTATGAACTGTAGGGATGCAATTAACAATTGATACTCATCAGGAATATTAGCCAAGCAATAAATCATGGTAGGATTTAATGACTAACAAGATTAAGTGTTCATTTTAACTGAAGATTAGGTCCTATGGACAGACAAGACCCAAATTCAATGTCGATAAAATTACACTTGATACTGGTTGAAACAGCAGGGAGAGGGGATTCTTCATTCTTGAGTTAAGCCCATTTCATATTCCCTCTGTCTACTCAACTGTAGATGAATTAATTATGAATATAATAATAGACTCCTAGTCTCTCCCCAGTCAACTAATACAGCTGCAGAAGCAGTAGGGAGGAGATTACTTTCAGTGTTTAAGTAGTTAAATAGAGCTATATTACTTGAATTTAAAAATCTAGATATAAAATTACCTATAGCTATTCTTCTTTTTCTTCCAAGCAAAACCTCACAGTATTTTACTGAATATATTGGTAAGTGAGATAACTCTCTCTGTTTTTTTTTTTTTTTTTTTTTTTTTTTTAATGCAAAGGCTGGGATTCAGCCATATGGAATAATTTCACAGGTTTGGGGCACACCAGCTGTTTTCATTTAGCCTATTTTGGCAGACACACATTGTAAATAATCAATCATAATTCCACATTTTTAGAAGCCATACTATTAGTAGGTCTTATCATCCAAAATCTATAAATAAATGAGAACAATGGTTTCTGTAGAGTCTATGCACATTTCCTCCAGGAAATTCCTAGAGCTACCTACAGGGCCAAAAGTAGCTTAGAATTAAGTTACATTGTTTACATATTATTACTTGAAAAAACAGTAGAAGCAACCACAGATCAGAATTGCTAAAATAACTAACCATATATACAATATTTACTTCATTCCGGACACTGTTTTAAATGTGCTACATAACTAATTTCATCCTTAAAACAAGACTGTGAAATAAAATCTATGACTATCCCCAGTTTACACTTGAGAGTTCTAAAGCATTCAAAGGATAAATATATTGTTCAAGATCAAAAACCCAATTAATGATTAGAGTCATTACTAGAAGCCAGAAATTCTGCTTTGAGAGTCTCCATTGTTGACCTTTATGCTGCAATGTTGGAAATTAAAATACTGATGAATGATAGTAAACAGAAACAGAAAAGTATCAGCAACAAGACTCACCACTCTAGGAGCAGTTTACACAATGCAAAAAACCTCTAAGGGTTGCATTGTGTTAGCACGTGGGAATAATAATAACATGGAAATTATAATAGAGGTAACAATAACAGTGGTTTCCTGAGCAACAACTATACATCAGATGTTTTCACGGTGCGTTTTATCTGATTAATCCTCATAATTCCCAACTTAGGTTAATATCCTGCTTTTGAACCTATGACTATCTGACTTCCAAAGACAATATGACTTCTAATAGATAATACTGACCAGTGAAACAATTGCTTTACATTAGGATGGCTATGGATTTCCAAAAAAAAAGTTATTTCATACTGTTAATGAAGACAGGATATCCATAAATGCAGTTTACATATTGTTTTTCTAAAATACTGAAAACCTAATTTAATCTAATTTAATTGAACAGATATTTGCTTGTTGAATTAAGCAACATATACAGACGGTCCCTGACTTAATGATGGTTCAATTTGAGATTTTTTGACTTTATAGTAGTGTGAAAACAATACACATTTAGTAGAAATTGTACTTCAAATTTTGATTTTTTTTTTTTTTTTTTTTTTTTTTTTCCTGGGCTAGCAATACGTGCTATGAAGCTCTGAAGCTCCTAGGCAGCCATGCAATCTCAAGGGTAAACAACCAATGCTCTACAGTAAACTGTGTTCTAGGTTATTTTGCCAAACTGCTGTCTAATATAAGTGTTCTGGGCATGTTTAAAGCAGACTGGGCTAAACTATGATGTTTAACAGGTTAAGTGTATTAAATGCATTTGTAACTCAGGATATTTTCAACTTACAATGGATTTATAGAGACATAACCCAATAATAAACTGAGGATCATCTGTAGTTAAGACACCAAAGTAGATAGTTTAGGAGAAACAAAAATGAGTAAGCAATGACTGTTTCCACAGGTCTTATAGTATACTGAAGGCGCTAATTGCACAAAAAAATAATGCTGCATGCAAGAAGAGCATACATATTTTTGAAAGAAGTACAAAATGTCATGAAGGCACATCTAGATTTAGGATGACAGAATAAAGAGATTTCTGCATATTTATCTTCTGAGAATCACTCCAAAATAAGAGAAAAAAAAAGGAAAATGAAAACACAAACCCCATAACTGATGAAATCAGGATGTTGCTGAAACAACATTTTTATTATATGAAGGTGGAAAGCAGACTGAGGGATTGCAACAGACTCAGCAGTGATAATAAAATCCACACACTTGTTTTCTCTGTAGAAAACAGTTCCAGAGGTGAGAAGAGAAATTGGGTAGGCTATGGATTACAAGCTTTCATCTGTACTTTTTCCATTGTCTTGCAAATTCTAGGGATAAACCTGAGCTCAAGCATATGGAATATTGTATTTTAGACATATTAAAACGTGTGGAATGACTTAATATTAAGTAAAAAGAAAACTAATTAAATGAAATGCCATTATATACCCTTTGAGCCAGCAGTAAATATTTCTTAGTTGTGTGCGTGTGTGTGTATATATATGTGTATATATATATATATATATATATGACTTTTGTATTGAACTTCAATCCACACATTTTGTGACTTTCTTGTGTAGCCAAGGAGTAAGAAGAGAAACAAACAGAAATTGAAGATTAGCTAAAATGTGGTCTAAAATTGTGTGGTTTCAATGATTCATGTGCAAACTTTTGCCGTTGTGCATAATTTTAAAATTATTATCCTTATTTTTTACAGTTTGGATGCAGTATATAAACTGAACATAATTATTTTTATTAATATTCTCTTGTTATATTCTTTAATGTATTTTGAATATTTTCTTATATGGTTAAATGTTATTGTTATATATTAAAGTATAATTTACACACAAAGATACACAGATCTTACATGTTTTGAATACTGGCAATTGTATACACCATGTAACCATCTATCACAAGAAGTTACAGAATAGTTGCGTTGCCCCGGAAAGTTCACTTGTGTCCCTTTTCACATCTACCACCTCATCTCCAACTGGGTCACTATTTTTTTATCCTTATGACCATAGGTCAGCTATGCTTGTTCTTGTATTTCACATTAATGGAATCAGAGAGTGGAAACTCTTGAGGCTGGCATCTTTTACTCAGCATCAGGTTTCTAACTGTCAATATATAGCATGTTTCTCTAGGTTGTTCCTTTCAATTCATGAGTGGTATACTTTTATATGAATATGCCCCAGTCTGTTTATCCACATCTTTTTTGGACTTATGCACATAATTCATTTTTATATATTATTTTATTTCTCTTTAAGAGCAGAGAGCATTAGCATTATTGTGCATCCCAGCACCTAACCCTTCATGTTTACTTCCATATTAAGGACTACTGCATTTTCTTTTTCTTTTTCTAGCGTATAAAAATATGACTAAATAGGAAGTTTTTGAATTTGTTGTTAAAATTATCAGAATAAAATCTGTGCTATACATTTAGTTAAATCAACAAATAAAATCCAATCTCTGCTAGAAATATCTATAAACCAAACATTACATTATAATCTCCTGTATTAAAATGCATTTTGTTTTGTTTGGAAACTTGACTTTAAAATATATACCAAAATAAACTAGTGTTTTTTTTTTAATTAAACAATTTTAAAATTATTATCCAATAAAATTTATTTTATTTTTCTTTTAGTGCACATTTCTATAAATTTTAAGACATATATAGATCTATGGAACTGCCACCACCATCAGAATATGAACACTTCCATCCTTCAAAAAACAAAACTACCTTATGCTCTTACTTCATGATCACACTGTATCCTCAACTCTAACCAATGGACACCACTGATCTGTTTTTCAGCACTCTAATTTTGTCATTTCAAATCTGTCATATAAATAGAGTCATGCAACATGTAACTTTTGAAGACTGGTTTCTTTTACTCAGCCCCTTTGATATTCATCCAAATTGTTCTGTGTATCAGGGGTTAACTCCTTTTTATTGCTGTGTAGTATTCCATTGCGTGAATATAATCCAGCTTATCCATTAAGCTTATCCATTATAGGACATTTCAGTTGTTTCAGATTTTGGCTACTATGAACAATGTTTCTATAAAATGTGCTAGGAAATTGGAATGGTTATTGAAATTTTCTGATTTTCAAGTTCTTCTATAAAACAGAAAAAATGCGAGTAATACCCTTATAAAGCTGTTGAGACAATTATTAGAATGTATGTAAAACATAGTATGTATTCAAAAAATTGTAATAATTACTAGTGTAAGAAAAATAAAATGACAATGCAAAATTGCACTGCAAATAAGGTTTTCCTCATCTACTTTGGAACTGATTAAAAAAATGACACTTGTAGAACATTCCATTTATTTCTACTTTATATCATTTTATTAATGTTTCTATCAAAGAATATCAGTTTCCTTATGCTGCAGCATTAATTCATTAATTGCCCTTTCATAAGATGAACCATCTAAAAATTTGAAAAGTATGTTTTTCACACTTTTATTTTTATTTATTTTTTATTTTTTATTTTTTATTTTTTTTTTTGAGACGGAGTCTTGCTCTGTCACCCAGGCTGGAGTGCAGTGGCCGGATCTCAGCTCACTGCAAGCTCCGCCTCCCGGGTTTACGCCATTCTCCTGCCTCAGCCTCCTGAGTAGCTGGGACTACAGGCGCCCGCCACCTCGCCCGGCTATTTTTTTGTATATTTTAGTAGAGACGGGGTTTCACCGTGTTAGCCGGGATCGTCTCTCGATCTCCTGACCTCGTGATCCGCCCATCTCGGCCTCCCAAAGTGCTGGGATTACAGGCTTGAGCCACCGCGCCCGGCCCACACTTTTAATAATATGTTACACAAGGCACAACAGTAGTGAGAAATGTGGGATTGAATGGATTAATTCAAGATAAATTATGAAGAATTAAAATGACTTTGCAAGTTTTTGCATATAAGAAATGACAGTTACAAAGGAATAAGATTAAGCTTTGGGCTTGAGTCCTGAAGTCAGAAATGAAGGAGGAGGGATATTCAATTTTAGATATGAAATTATCAGTGGTAAAATAAGTGTAAAGTAATATTTTTAAACCATATATTATCAACTATAAAATAATATTAAAATACTTTGGGGAAAAGTAAAGAATAAATGTACATATTAGTATTTAACCACATAAGAAAAAATGTTCTAATGAGGGGTCAAGGGTCTCTAGATTTAGGAAATAAAAATATATGATATCCAATAAAATTACAGATTCAGATAAATATTTTATTTACTATATAAAATACTTTTACTGATATTTTATGGGATATACTTATACTACAAACTATTTATTTTTTATTAAAATAAAATTTAACAAAATCTTGTATTTAATCTAGAAACCTCTGATGCTTAAAAAATTTGTTGAACTCTGAGTGTCTGCAAACATTTAAGCAATATTGTTAACAAGTCTAAGATAAAGTAAGAATCAGAAAATAAAGAGAGCAGAAGAAGGGGAAAGAAAACCAATAAATTTGGAAAAATAGAAAAGGAAAAAAGAGAGACTGAGATAAATAAAGTGATATATTCATTGTAAAGATGCTAGAACATCACTAACCCGGGAAAGGCCTGTATGGGTTCCATTCAACAAATGTTAAGTAGCCATAAGATGGCTAGTATTTGGCTAATTCTCAGCTAGACTTCATAGAGCTGAGGTCCTTGTAGAGAATTGCTTATGATTCAGAAAATTTATATAACAAACTAAATAAATAAATATATACTGTAACTGTCTCAGTTTACCCATGCAGTAAATGTTTTGAGAGGTCAATGCAGAAGATGAAGAAAATGAGCAGCTGAGATGTACCTAATCTCATACAGATTTTTTTCTATTTCTGTAAAGAATGTCATTGGTATTTTGATAGAGATTGCACTGAATCTGTATATTGCTTTTGGTAGTATAGACATTTTAATAATATTGATCCTATCAATCCATGAACATGGAATATTTTTCCAATTTCTGATGCCTTTTTCAACTTCTTTCATCTGTGTTTTATATTATAGTTTTTATTAGAGGGATCTTTCACTTCTTTAATTAAGTTAATTCCTATGTATTTAATTTCATGTGTGGCTATTTTAAATGGAACTACTTTTTATTTCTTTTTCACTTTTCACTCTTGGCATATAGAAATGCTACTGAATTTTGTACGTTGATTTTATATTTTACAAATTTACTGAATATATCAGTCCTAATAGTTTTCTTCTGTAGTCTTTAGATTTTTCCAAATATACAATCATCATCTGCAAACAAGAATAATTTGACTTCTTTCTGTCTAATTTGGAAGACTCTTATATCTTTATTTTTCTGATGGTTCTAGCTAGGACTTCCAGCACTGTGTTGAGTAATAATTGTGAAACTGTTTATCCTTGTTGTGGTCCATATCTTAGAGGAAAGGCTTTCATTTTTCCCCATTTTGTAGAATACTACCTATGGATCCAACATAAATGGCTTTTAATATGTTGAGGTATGTTCCATCTGTAATCAGTTTTCTTAGAATTTTTATGATGAAAAGATGTTGAATTTTATTAAATGCTTTTTCAGCATCAATTGAAAGAATCATATGGCTTTTGTCCTTCATTCTGTTGACATAATGTATCACATTGATTGATTTGCCTATGTTGAACCACCCTTGTATCTCAGGAATAAATCTCACTTGGTTATGATGAATGATCTTTCTGAATTCTTCATAAATTTTAATTGTTAGTATTTTTTGAAGATTTTGCATCAATATTTATCGGAGATATTGGCCTGTAGTTTTCTTTTATGAATGTGTCTTTCTCTGGTTTTGGTATCAGGGTAATACTGACCCCTTATAATGAGTTTAGAAGTATTCCCTCCTTCCATATTTTCCAAAATAGTTTGAGTAGGATTGGTGTAAGTACTTATTTATATGTTTGGTAGAATACAGCAGTGACACCATAAGGTCCCAGGCTTTTCTTTACTGAAAGAGTTTTTATTATGGCTTTGATCTCGTTACTTGTTATTAGTCTGTTCCGGTTTTGGATTTTTCCTGTTTCAGTCTTGGCAGGTTGCATGTATCTAGGAATTTGTTCATTTCTTTTAGATTTTCCAATTTATTGGCATATAGTTGCTCATAGTACCCACTAATAATCCTTTGAATTTCTGCAGTATCAGGTATAATTTCCCCTTTTTCATTTCTTATTTTATTTGGATTCTCCCTTTTTTTTCTTAGTATGGCTAGAGGCTTGTCTTTTTGTTTAACTTTTCAGTAAACCATCTTCTTGTTTCATTATCTCTTGTATTGTTTTCTTCATTCCAATTTCCTTTATTTATGTTCTGATCTTTATTTTTTATTTTCTTCTACTAATTTTGGGTTTGGTTTGCTGTTGCTTTTCTAGTTCTTTAAGATGCGTAATTAGATTGTGTATTTGAAGTCTTTCCTCTTTTTTGATGTAGGCACTTATGGCTAAGAAGTTTTCTCTTATTGCTACTTTCACTGTATCCCATAGGTCTTTCTATGTTGTGTCTCCATTATATTGGTTTCAAGACATTTATTGCTCATTAATGTACTTTTCTTTCTGATTGAAGCACTCCCTTTAACATTTCTAGTAGTACAGGTCTGGTGTTGGTGAAATCTCTCAGCCTTTGTTGGTCTGTGAAAGTATTTGTCCTCCATGTTTGAAGGATATTTTTGCTGGGTATATTATTCTAGAGTAAGAGGTTTTTTCATTTTTAGCACTTTAAATTTGTCATGCCACACTCTTCTTGCCTGTAAGTTTTTCAGTGAAAAGTCTGATGCCAGAGTTATTAAAGTTTCATTGTATGTTATTTGCTTCCTTTCTCTTGCTGTTTTTAGAATCCTTTTATTTTATCTTTAATCTTTGGAAGTTAGATTATTAAATACCTTTACATAGTCTTCTTTTGGTTAAATTTTCTTGGTGTTTTATAAGTTTCTTGTACTTAGCTTTTGATGTCTTCTCTTGCTGTGGGACGTTCTATGCTATTATTCACTTGAATAAACATTCTACCCATCTCTTTCTCTACCTCCTCTTTAAACCCAATAACTCTTAAATTTGTCCATTTTAGACTATTTTCTAGATTCCGAATAACATGCTTCATAGTTTTTTATTATTTTCTCTTTTGTCTCCTTAGGTCATGTACTCTCAAATGGCCTATCTTCAAGCTCACTAATTCTTTCTTCTGCTTGATCAATTCTGCTATTAAAAAGTTCTGATGCATTCTTCAGTATGCCAATTGCATTTTTCAGTTTCAGAATTTATGTTTCATTTTAATTATTTTTATTTTTGTTAAATGGATGTTATAGAATTCTGAATTTCTTCTCTGTGATATTTTGAATTTACTTCAGTTTCCTCAACACAGCTATTTTGAATTCTCTGTCTGAAAAGTCACATATCTCCTTTTCTACAGGATTGGTTCCTGGTGCCTTATTTAGTTAACCAGTTGAGGTCATGCTTTCCTGGATGCTGTTGATGCTAGCAGATGCTTTTTGGTGTCTGGTTTTTGAAGAGTTAGGTTTTTATTTGTTCTTTACTCTCTGGGCTTGTTTGTACTCCTCCTGGGGAAGGCTTTCCAGATATTTGGTAGGACTTGTGTGCTGTGATCCAAGCTTTATCAGCTTTAGAGGGCACCCGAAGCCCAGCAACATTGTGGTTTTTGCAGATTTGTAGTGATACTACCTTGATGGTCTTGGGGAAGATCTGGGAGAATTCTCTGGTTTACAAGATAGAGACTTTTGTTTCCTTCCCTTACTTTCTCTCAAACAGAGTCTCTATCTTTGTTCTGATCCACATAAAACCGGTGGAAGAGTGACACAAGTGCCCCTGTGGCCACAACTACTATGACTACTCTGAGTTAAACCTGAAGCCAGTACAGCAGTGCGTCTCTCCCAAGGCCTGCAGTAACTACTCCCTAGCTACTGTCTATATGCTCTCAAGTCCCAGGGTCCCTACAATCAGCCAATGGCAAAGCTAGCTAGGCCTGTGTCATTCTTTTCAGTGTATTGAGTTTCCCCTGGCTCTGTGTGGGTCCACAGGTGACATCGGGGAGTCAGGGACTGGAGCCAAAAACATTAGAAGTCTGCCAGTGTTCTATTGTACTGCAGCTGCACTGGCACTCAAAAGACAAAACATACTTCTTCTCACTCTTCCATCCCCCTTTCAGAAGCAGAGGAGTCTCACTCCATAGCCACTGCCACCCTAAACCATGAGGGGTGTTGCCAGACTACCACCAATGTTCTCTTAAGGCCTAAGGTATCTTAAGTCGATTAGTAGTGAATGCTGCCTAGTCTGGGAGTCACCATTCAGGGCAGTGGCCAGCCCTCTGGCCCAGGGCATGTGCAGAAAAGACATCTAAGAGTCAAATTCTGGAATTGGGACCCCAAGAACGTAATTAGTGCTCTACTCCCCTGTGGCCGCACTAGCACTTAAGGTGCAAGAAACTGTCATCTTTACTTTTCTCTCAGCCTTTTTCAAGCAGAAGGAATTTTGTCCTCTAGCCACCACATTTGGTAACGTGCTGAGTCTAACATGATGCCAGCAAATCTCAGAGGCTCACCCAAGGCCCAAACTGTAATATTGCTGCTGGTTATTTAGAGCCCAAGGGCTCTTCAATTAACAGGCGATGAACGCTGCCAGGACTGGGTCCTTTCTTTAAAGGCAGCAGGTTTCCTTCTGGTCCAGGGTGTGTCTAAAAATGTCTGGGAGCAAGGGCACAGAATGGGGGCCTCTTGATTCTGACCAATGCCCTGTTCTGCTGTGGCTGAGCTGGTATCCTAGATCAAAAAAAAAAAAAAAAAAAAGTCTTTCCCATTTTACCCTTTCCTTTATTCAAGCTGAAAGAAGGGATCTTTTTTGGAGCTGCAAGCTGTGTAGCCTGGGGTTAGGCGAGGGACTAATACCAGCACTCCCTCAGCTGCCCCAGCTGGTGTCTCAGTATGTCACATATTCCTCCAATTCCACTGTCTCTGGACCTAGGTCAGCACAAGGACTCTCCATAGTTGCAGTCCTTAAGGCTTCGACTGCCTTTCAAGGTCACTTGGAGACACAGAACACTGTAGCCCTTGGTGGCAGGGTTGGCCAAGTTTTGACTGCTGGCATCTGCAATTTCCCTTTAGCTAGGTTTGGTTGAAATGCTTCCTCAGTGGGCGGCTGTCAGCTGACTTTGGTCTGGTTTTGCTTTCTGCTCTAACAGAAAATCACTAAGTTCAATGCCTCACAATTGTTGTGCTCTCCCTTCTCCAGCACCCAGAGAAGTTCTGAGCACCACACCACTGCTCCATGGGGTTGGGGGAGGAGTCGTGTCGGTGATTCAGGACTGTATTTTCTATCTCTTTCTTGCCTCTTTCAGTAATAGGAAGTTAAACACAGGTACCATGAGGACTCACATGATATTTGGTTCTTTTGAAGGTGTTTTTCCTGTGTAGATAGTTGTTACATCGGTGTCCTTGTGGGGGACTATAGATGGAGCCTTCAACTTTGCCATCTTGCTCCACCTACCCTTCAAAGTGCAATGTTTAAATGTGTGTATTTGAAGATTGCCAGGTGTCAAATCCCAGCCTCTCTGCTTGCTAGCTGCATTAGCTTGGGCTTCTCATTCTCTGGATTCTTATTTTAACCTATAAAGTGGAGATAATTGCAACCTACTGCATAGATCCATAATCAGGACTAAGCGAAATAATGCATGTGAAGTGTTCAGTATTGTCAGCTTCAATTCTTGTTAACTATTATAAATATTAATGTTATTATTATTAGACACTTTTTAGACATACGCCACGCTAGGTGTTTTACATTCCTTATCTTGTTTTAACACTGACAAGGACCTTGCCAGGGCAATATGATAATTCATTTTGACAATTAGTCCCTTTGTTTGCAAGCAAAAAGAAATGGACTTTGAATAACTCAAGCAATAGAAAAATCTATCTATCTATCTATCTATCTATCTATCTATCTATCTATCTAATCTATGTATTTAACTATCTATCTATCTTCCTATGTGAATGATATATAGTCCTCAGACTCAAAAGAAGAGCTGAATTACTAGACACAAAAGGGGCAATTCTACTGATCTACATAGCAGGTATATTATGCTGCTTCTGCTGGGAAGAATTAAATCTAACTATTTTTATTATTCCTTTTTCACTCTGCTCAAGAGAGGCTCTAATTGTTTAAGCTTGGATCTTTTTGTTGGTTTGTTTCTGAGATAAGAGTCTCACTCTGTCACCCAGGCTGGAGTGCAGTGGTGCTATGATGGCTCATTGCAGCCTTGACCTACTGGGCTCAGGTGATCATCCTGCCTCAGCCTCCAGTGTAGCTGAGACCACAGGCATGTGACACCACGCCCAACTAATTTTCTTTTTGTAGAGACGGGGATCTCACTTTGTTGCCAAGGCTGCTCTTGAACTCCTAGATTCGGCCTCATAAATTGTTGATATTATAGGCTTCAGCCACCATGCCCCGCCAAGCTTGGAATGTTTTTATCACAAAGTAACTAAAGAAAGAATGGAAAATCTGATACACTAACCCATAAAGACTGATCATGATGAGGAAAAGTAATCCTATAAAAAGAAATAAAGGTACTATTACTTGAAGAAGACAAAAAATGATGGATAGCCCAAATCAGAAATACTCTCAGTATAACACCTCTTTATTCTGGAATTCAAAAGAGTCCTTTTATGATTTCAATTTTGAAGGAGTGGGAAAAGGAATGAAGGGAGGTGACCCAACAACTGTGTGGAAGTCCAGGCTAGTCAGTGTTTCTGGTGATATGTAAAAAGCATTGTGAGAGACTTCTCTTGGGAATTCATTTTCTGAAATTCCTTATGAATTCCTGTAACGTTTTCTCTGGAAGATAAAGAACTATCATCACTAGCAAAGACTTTATAAATTCGCCATTATGTTGCATACATAGAGATACCGGTGCTACAGTCTCCTCACAACATCTCAGTCTGTGCAGTCAGTAATCTTGATAAGATTTATTTCATATAAAAATTATAGATGAAGTTTCTTGTCCATTGAAGCATTAATTTCTCTACTGATCTAAAACAGAATATAATTGTTCCTGTAACTAATCATGAACCTATCACAGTTATCAATTTACTGTAAATCTGAAATACCTTCCAAAATCACTAGTGACAGCAATAGTAATAGAAATTGTCCAATGACACAAACACCTTATAATATGTTTTTAAAACTGTTGAAGGTATTAATGTATAAATATTAGACTGTTGCAGATAGAATGATGTATATGGAAACCTGGGAATTAAAATTATCTTACAGAAATTATTTTAGTTATTTCTCTTTTCTCTAGCAAGCAAAATTTTTCTTACTGAACAACTGTTTTCAAGTTTAGTCATTTGCTTGAAATACCACACAGTCATTTTGACAGTAAAAAAAAATGAGAAATTGCTTTTTAAATACCTATCTCCTTTTTTTCTTTTTTGGTGTAACAACTGAAGGATGTTTTCTTCCTAAGCTATATGCTTTGATTGTTGAAACATTTTGAAGTATCGATTTTGATTCCTGGGTTTGCTTATTGCTTGACATTTCATTGCAGTGTTTTAGAATGTGTTGAGTGTCAATTACAAGAGTCAAACTCAAATATTTGAAAAGATTTATTCTAAGCCAAATATGAGTGACCATGGCCCATGACACAGCCCTCAGGAGGTCCTGAGAACATGTAACCAAGCTGGCTGAGGGGCAGCTTGGTTTTATACATTCTAGGGAGGCATGAGCCATCAATCAAATACATTTGAGAAATACACTGCTTTGGTCCAGAAAGGTGGGACAATTCAAAGCAGGGGGCTTCTAGGCTATAGGTAAATTTAAAATTTTTTTTTGTTGACAATTGGTTGAGTTTGTTTAAATACCTGGGATTAATAGAAAGGAAATGTTAATGTTAAGATAAAAGATTGTGTAGACCAAGGTTCTTTTGAAGTCTCAGAATGGCTGCTCTTAGAAACAATAGATGACGAATATGTCTTTTTTTTTTTTTTTTTTGAGACAGAGTCTCACTCTGTCGCCCAGGCTGGAGCGTAGTGGCCGGATCTCAGCTCATTGCAAGCTCCGCCTCTCCGCTTTAGGCCATTCTCCTGCCTCAGCCTCCTGAGTAGCTGGGACTACAGGCGTCCGCCACCTCACCCGGCTAGGTTTTTTTTTTTTTTTTTGTATTTTTTTTAGTAGAGATGGGGTTTCACCGTGTTAGCCAGGATGGTCTCGATCTCTTGACCTCGTGATCCGCCCGTCTCGGCCTCCCAAAGTACTGGGATTACAGGCTTGAGCCACCGCGCCCGGCCGACAAATATTTCTTGTTCAGACCTTTAAAAGTTGCTAGACTCTCAGCTAATCTTCAGGATTGGGAGGGCCTGGAATAAAAAGTTCTAACTATGTTAATAGAGATTCTTTACAGGTGCAAATTTTCTCCCACAAAGGACTGCTTTGCAGGGACATTTCAAAATATGGCAAAGAAACACGTTTTGGGGTAAAATATTTTTTATTTTCTTTTTTGTCATATAATGTTATGCCAATCCGATTGGAAAGTAAGTATAGGGTTAAATAAAACCCATATCATGAGTTTATAGTTTGTACAGCATGACTCCCAGGCTCTTTAGAGAGGAATCTGGGCAAGATAAAAAAAAAAAAAAAGTAGAGCTTAGTCCTCAGTGGTAGCCATTTGACATTTATGACACCAGTGCAGTATAAAGTTTTGTGACACAATCTAGTTCTAACAAACTCTAACACTACTGTAACTGTGTATGTTGCATCTGCTTGGAAAGAAATGGAAGAAATCTTTATTCATCTTTGAAGAGGGGAGAAGTTACTCTAAAGGAAAGTTTCATTATTTTGATAGTACTTACCCAAAATTGTCATAAAGGAGGAATGATTTTTTACAGCTTTAAATCAGATATAGATATTTCAATTTAAAGTGCTCTATTTATAGAAGCATTGGACCAAAGAAATATTCTTTAAATGGTAGGATGATAGGTGGCCTATTGTCAACGTGCCTGCTGCTAAAGTCCTAGTGAGGCAGAAAAATAGGGTCTGAAGGCAGGGAACATAAGGCCAATTCACTCTTCAGCTATGACAGGAAATAGTATCCTCATAGGCATAGGCCAAGTAAGTAACTTTGTACCTTTACTTCATCCTCTCCATTTACATAGGGCATGCTCAAAGTAACCAATGGAATCCGCTAGAGGGTATTTCAACTCCCAGAAATTCTGTCATGAGGTCCTTGAGCCCCTATGCTCGGGCCTGCTCCCACACCGTGAGTGTACTTTCCTTTGCAATAAATCCCTTCATTCTTCCTTGCTTTGTTTGTGTTTTTTGTCCAATTCTTTGTTCAATATGCCAAGAACCTGAACACTCTCCACCAGTGAAATATTTTGGCAAGTCAGCCAGGAGGAAAAGGTAAGCCCAAAGTTTGGGATTCATTTTTCTCCCTTTCCTTTCTGCTTCATACAGGGGAATCTGTCTCTATTTTCCTTTCCAACTCGGGACCGTTGGTGGGCAGCGCCTAAACTCAGAAGCAACTGCAAGTTTCTGTCCAGGGCCAGTGAAACTAAGTGGTTTCCATGTGGAAGAGCCTAACTGCCACCACTCAATTCACTTTTTCAATTTTTTTTTTTTTCCTTTCTTTCTTTTTCAGTCTTTCAGTGGCTGTTTCTTAGTGACTCCTTGGAAATTGAGGGCAACTGGCTGGGGTCACTCCCTGGTATTGCCTGAAGGCCTGTAAATGAACAGGAAGAATTGCCCTAGATTGTTTTAAAAATTCTTTTCTGGGTGTGGTCCCTGATCTCTATGTGCTGTGCACCTCGGAGCAAACTTGCATATGTTTCAGGTGACTTAAACCTTCTTTACTTATGCTAAATTCTTCCCTTCCCCTATTCAACTGGCTAAGGGCAAACGAAACCCACCCAGTCCCCAGTTCCTATCATTAAAGTTCGTGGAACGGGAGGCCTGGGAAAGCATGGCCTTATCAAATTATAAGGATGCTAAAACTTGGGGGATTACACCCAGGCACCAAAGGAAAGCTCATAGTAGGCTCCGGAGGGAACACATGCAAAGTAGCACCGGTGCCCACCTAAGGTCGGAGACACCTGAAACTCTAAGATTGGACTCCAAAGGAGAATGCTCCACGTGATCCTGTGCACCTCAGCCTGCCCAAAGGGGACACTCTCTGCACAGGTCTAATATTAAGCCCTCTTTAAAATTTTCTCTCTTACTTGCAATGATGCTTGGCCCCAAAATTGTTTAGAATGTGAAGTTTACTGTCTAATCAGAAAGTGGGATGGTGTTGCGTGTGTCCAGGCTTTTGTGTTGCTGTTCTAAGCAGGAGGCCTGGTTAATGTGTGACGCCCTCCTTTGGTATTGTTTGGCCCCAGTGCTTTTTGGAGGCTGGGGAGGTTTGGCCTTTAAAAATCATACTGCCTGCTGGGATCGGCGTCCACACCTGTAATCCCAGCACTTTGGGAGGCTGAGGCAGGCAGATCACGAGGTCAGGAGTTTGAGACCAGCCTGACCAACATGGTGAAATTCCATCTCTACTAAAAAAATATAAAAATTACCCGGGCATGGTGGCGCACGCCTGTAATCCAGCTACTTAGGAGGCGGAGGCAGGAGAATCACTTGAACCCAGGAGGCAGAGGTTGCAGTGAGCCGAGATCGCGCCACTACACTCCATCCTGGGCGAGAAAGCGAGACTCTGTCTAAAAAAAAAAAAAGAAAAAAAAAAGAAGTCAAACTGCCAAGGAGACTGCTTTATCTGAAATTTTGGTTCACAGCCTTCAATGGATTTTATCTACTGGGGCAAAGTAAAACTGGCAAAGTATTGTATTGCTATCTCAAGGCTAAGGTCCCAAGCTGTTGGATCTTTGTTTATGTGTGTGTATACATGTTTAGACGTGCTTATTTGTATGTACACTTACTGTTATATGTTGTGTCTACCAAACTGACTTATGAGTAAATGAGCGCTCATAAATTAAGTAAATAAGTCTAAGCTATTTTCAAGTTCACATGACTTAAAGTGTAACTTTACTAAACAAGGTACCTTTAAAATTATTGGTGGAATAAAAATAGAAATGCCTTTAGAATTGTCAGCATACATTTTGTCTGAATTTTATGTTTGTCTTTGCTAGATATTTTAAAATGTCATTGTTAATTCAAGCTGGGAGCTGCTTGGGGCAAGCCTGCCTCCCATTCTATTCAAAGTCTCACTGAGATAAGTGCGGATCTGATTACTTCCTTTGGAAAGGCTAATCAGAAACTCAAAAGAATGCAACTTTTTGTCTTCCAACTACCTGAATCTGAAAGCCCCTAATCCCCCAACCTGCCTCAAGTTCTCCTGCCTTTCCAGACCAATGTGATGATGCCGGTTGATGGCTCCTGTCACCCTTGTTAAAAGTAAAAATTAAGTACAGTGAATGGGATAAATGTTTTAGATAAACTTTTTGTGTAAATTAAAGTCTTAAAGTTATTTTAATGCTCATTTAATATTTGGGTTATTTCCAATTAAGAAAGGGTTGTGATATTGGGAAATATGTTTCTAAAATTGTGGAATTGTTTTTATCTATAAATGCCCATATCTGATAGTTCAGAATTTCTTGCTTTTTAGAGTTTCACTAAAGCTTTAGGTTACCATAGATAAAAAGTTAACCGGTCATTCTGTATACAAAATGTGCCAGAAAGGTTATGTTATTAGTGGAAAAAAGAATAATTTTGTCTAATTCAGAAGTTATCTAAAAGTTAGTATAGATTACAGATTTGAAAAGGTTATTTATGAAACAATGTAGTAAGGAATCATTAAGCAGGGGAGAAAGATGTGGAAAAAAGTTTCAATAATAAAATATTTCTTAAAACCTGATAGAGAATTGAAGACATTTGGCTAATTAACAGTTTCATAGTTAAAGCTCTTAGTCTTGATTAAAATTAAATAAGAAGAATTGCAAAGAAATGCATCGGTAGTTTGGCTATTCCTTTTTTATATAGTTAAGCATGAAGCTGGATTTAGTGTGGAGCCAAATTTCACATCCATGCTAGCATTGCTTCACACTATGTTTACTGTGTTGCATGGATAGCGCTGGCACTGGAGTACTGATCAATCATGTGTCTAAAGTAAATTTATTGATTGCAAAAGATGTATGATAATGTTAGTGAGCTTAAGGATACTGAATTGTGTATCAAGAACAAAATATTCATTATGTGGGTGTGTTTTGGCCCTAAGTAACACTGTAGCCTCCAGGGTAAATTAAGTGGGAAAATTTAGGGTTGGTTTTCCGTTTGTTTTTGCTTCTAGTTGTCTTTCTTTCTTTTTTTAATTTAAAAGTAAACGTTAATATCAAAAATGCAAACTTGGGGAGGGCAGAAAGATCACACACATGGCTGCCACTTCATACTTGGAGGGTTGCACAGCAGCAGGGCAACGGCGCTCCTCACTTCCCAGACGGTGGGGCGGCTGTGCAGAGGTACTGATTAAGTGCGGCCGCCAGGCAGAGGCGCACCTCGCTTCCCAGACGGTAGGGCATCCAGGCAGAGGCGCTTCTCACTTCCCGGAAGGTGGCGGCCAGGCAGACGCGCTCCTCACTTCACAGACCGTTCGGCAGCCGGACAGAGGCGCACCTCGCTTCCCAGACGGTAGGGCATCCTGGCAGACGCGCTCCTCACTTCACAGAGGGTTCGGCAGCCGGACAGAGGCGCTCCTCACTTCCCAGACGGTAGGGCATCCAGGCGGAGGCGCTCCTCACGTCCCAGACCGGGCGGTGGCCGGGCAGAGGCGCACCCCACTGCCCAGATGGTGGGGCGGCCGGGCAGACTCGCTCCGCACTTCCCACATGGTGGGGCGCCTGGGCAGAGGCACTCCTAGCTTCCCAGACGTTGCGGGGGCCGGGCAGAGGCCTCACTTCGCAGACGGTGTGGTGGCCGGGCAGAGGCGCTTTTCACTTCCCAGACGGTTTACTTCTAGTTTTCGTTCGTTCACTGTTTATTCTTCTCTGGCTTTGCTTGTGTATGCATATGTAAAAAATCTTTTTTTTTTTTTTTTTTTTTTTAGTTTCTAGTGGAAGACTTTTGTTTCTGTGAAGTTATTTTGTTTCCTATGCATTTCTAGCAAGTCATCATTTGTTCCATTTATCTGGAATTCCTAGGCTACCTTTGATGGGCCCACAGGAATTGATAGAGCACATCAGCCTTTTAACCTTAAACTAACTTTTTGAATTTTAGGTTTCCCGATACTTTAAGTGTAGTGAGTATACGCTCCTAAATAGAATTTAAGTCATATTTCTCTCTTTGCCTAACGTAAAGTAAAAGTCACTGTTTATTTCCTCTGTAAAGTTTTAAATTAATTGGCTTAATAATAAGATCTTAAATGTTTTGTCAGAAAAGTGAAAAATGTAATGCTTTTTATTTAGTTCATGTAACTTGAGTGATCTTTGGGAAATAAAGATAGTTTTAAAGGTTATTGGTAAAATACAAATGTCTTCGTAATGTAAACACGTGGTCTAAATTATGTTCAAATGTTAGGTTTGCTAAATGCGTTAAGGTCATAAGCTGCTTGTTTGGCTTTTGAAAATTGTTTAATTTGTCTGCTTTCCAGCTAGGTAAGGCCTGGGGACATGTGGAGTTGGCCATATTCCTAGCTATGCTGGAAATAGTCAAACCTCATCAGAACACAACTTACCAGGACTTACATTAAAATTTGCCATTGCAACATGCCGGTAATACTACTAGACATAGCTTTACATGCAAAGTGTGTAAAAGCAGTAGAATTCGGAATTTTTTTTTTTTTTTTTGGTAAAAGATTATAAAAAGGTTTTTACTTATTTAAATTCCTAAGCCATCATTTTGGCAAAATAAATAATTTATGGTAATCTGAAATTCCAAAATTGAACTTCAGTTTCAGAACTGTCTTTCTTAGTGGCTGACTTTTAGGATGAATCAGAAGGCCCCTTAAAACATCCAGAGAGGAGGTAAACAGGATTATTTAGCATGTTTAGTTACATGAGATTGCCAAAATGATGCTAAATCTTCTTTAGGTTATATTTTTGTGAATAATATTGTGTTCCAAAATTGTATGAGATTGCTGAAATTCTAATATCTAAGTATATACTGTCAATTATAATTATGGTTATTATATTGTTATTGTAAATCACAGAAATAACCGAATTTCCTTGTCAGTGCTATGCACCAAATTTGGAAAAACAACTGATATTCAAGAGGATATAAGTCTAATGTTAATTAAGCGTGGACCCATGGAGAACCAGGATGGCCACTTTGCCCTTCCTGAGCCCTTAAAATTTTTGTTATTAAAGGTTCTCCAGTCCATAATTCATCATGAAAAATATAAAATAATCCAAATTGAATATATTGGTGTGGAATCTTACAAATTACTAAAATAGTTTATAACCAATGTTTGGCCCCATATTTCTGGAAAAACAATTAAAGCTTCAGGTACATTTGGTTACCTGGTAGGCCATTTAAACACTTTCTAAAGGGATTTCATTAAATTGTTATTTTCAATGCATGTTTTCTGGTTGTATAAAAGCTTTCCCATGCAAGAGGGCTGATGTTATAAGAGAAGATTATTATGCTACAGTGTATTTTCATCAGGTAAAGAAAGCTTTTATGGTTTGGATCTTCTGGAAACATCAGGAAAAAACTGTCCTTGCTATGCACATTACAACAAAGCTTTGGTACCCTGGGCTTTGGGTTCATAGTCTTACAACTGAGAAGGGTTCCTCTACACTCTTGGAGCTGTACACCCTTTGGAACCCTTTAAGGTAAAACTAACTAGGGAAATTTCTCCCAAGAAAAAGATGGCATCCTTGATGTAAGCAGCTTTTGCCAAGTTTACACATTAAGACTTCTACTATCATGAAGCTCTTATCTTTGAATATTTTTTTCTTGCTTCTGCCTCTATGAACAATAGAAGTGAAAAAGGGGTCTGTTAGGGGCACTTATAGGGTATATTTTTATTTGTGAAGGCATTTGCAGCAAGCCTTATACATGGATAAACTTATACTATGATAAGTCAAAGACAAACGCCCAACGTAGGTAGGAAACTTTAATGGTACATGTGTTGCCTCAGAGTCAGTCAAAAATAAAACTTTGGCTCACTCCTGTTGACCCACATCAGGGGTTAAAAAGAGCATTGCCAGGAGGGCTTCATTCTTCTAGAAGGGCATCATTTGTTCCTTTTTCCATAGCTTAAAGTAAAAGAGGCAGTTACTAGAAATGTATTCCCCATGATAGGCTCTATAGCAAAAAAATACTGTAAAGGCTACAATTTCACAACAGACTTTAATTTCTATTGTGAAAGTTATAATGGAATTGGCTGAACAGAAAAGTATCTGTACAGCTTCTGGCACTTATGACCTATAAAGGAATGCATCAAATGAACATTAGAGAAATTCAGTGATAGTGGATTAATGAAGATACTGCTTAGTTAAGTCAGTCTTTGATCTATTTGATTTTAGGAAGTTTTAGTTCATGGGGACTTTGGGTAAGGAGCATATTCCAAACTGTTGGTATTATCCTCCCAATAGTCATAATAATAGTCTCCCTGGAGTGCTCTATTATCTCAAAGGTTTTAAATGCTTGCATGCAGTCATCTCTATTATGTCATATGGTCTCTCTTCAACTGGATAACAGGAGCTGAAAGAAATGTGCAACCATGAGGACACCATAACCTATAAATAACGTGCTGAAACCGGAAACCCAAAATGAGGGTAACTAAGAGTGGTGCTAAGACCCTAAGTTTTGGTTATATTCTCACCTAAGTGAGAACCTAACCAAAAAGGTGGAAATTTTAAACAAAATTCTGGGAGGCCATTGTTTTGAAGTAAGCTCATGCACCAGGCCCCAACAGTCCAAACCAAACGAAATGGAGTTACTTGGGCTAAGACTTTAAGGAAATACATAGATTCCAGAACAAATCAGGTTTTGTTTTTTCTCTTGCAATTCTCTATAACAAACATTCCTGACAGCAGAAGTATCCACCCTATGAAGTTCCCATTACATCTTTTAACCAAATTCATTTCCTCTCGCCTAGAGAGCATCAAGCTTTAGGTGATCATGCAACAAAGGCTCCAGCCAGTTCCAAGTGAAGACACCACCCCTGGCCATCAAGGAGCTACCTTGCCTCCACTAGACACAGCAGAATGACAGTTTTGTGATCCCCAGTAGGTAGGGACTATGCCCCAAGCCAGCATAAAGCAGTTACAGAAAAAAGACCATTGGACCCTCTGCCTCCCATAAAAATGTATGAGGATCACATCTCTCTGGGCAGATGAGGGAGGAAACTAGGATCTGGAGGCAGGGAACGTAAGGCCGATTCACACTTCAGCTATGACAGGAAATATCCTCTCCATAGGGCGTAGGCCAAGTAAATGACTTTGTAACATTACTTCATCCTCTCCATTTACATAGGGCACACCCAAAGTAACCAGTGGAATCCTCTAGAGGGTGTTGCAACTCCCCAAAATGCTGTCATGGGGCCCTTGAGCCCCTATGCTCGGGCCCGCTCCCACACTGGAGCATACATTTATTTTCAGTAAATCCCTTTATTCCTTCTTTGCTTTGTTTGTGTGATTTGTCCAGTTCTTTGTCCAAGATGCCAAGAACCTGGACACTCTCCACCAGTGACACTAGGTGCTCTCCTACTGCAAAAGACAAATCATTTAAAAATATATATACATAATAATATTTCTAAAGACGTGGGATTCAAAACTACTAGCACTTAAGACCACATGCTTTCAGAAATCCCTAATTGTGCAATAAGCCTCATCTGAGCACTACATTTTAACTATATATATAATTAAGATTTTAAAATATGAGTCAATCATAAAAATGCAAAAATCATGAAGTAGCACCATTATCAATGTACTGAAATTGTTCTGTAAGAAAAAAACACACTTACACTTGTATTAATTGAGGAGGTTAGACTACTTCCATAACCCATAATATTTATCTAACTTGCCCTGCCAGAAATGTTTGCCGTTAACCAATTCTTTGTGTTAAAGCATTATAACCTCCCTCTATCAGACTGCATATTATCCAACAGGGAGTGGAACATTAAGCCATTAAATGTAAACTTCAGATTGGTTAGATTTTTAAAAATGAGACACAGCCAGTTATTTTCAATTGAGGCAAATTTCTCATAAAATAAAATTAGCCATTTTAAAATAAGTAATTCAGTATCATTAGTTATTTTAACAATGTTGTGCAATCACCTCTATCTAGTTCTAAACATTTTCGTTAACCCCAAAATAATATCACATACCCAGTAACCACTTATTCTCCATTCACTTCCCCCAGCCTTTGAAAACCATCAATCTACTTTTCATTTCTGTGAATTTGCCCATTCATAAATTATATATAAATTGGATCATACAATACATGACCTTTTGTGTCTTAACAAAACACATTTTTCAGGTTATAGCATGTATAGGTACTTTATTCCTTTTTATAGCTAAATATTTTCCATTGTATGTATATAACACCGTTTATTTGTCCATTAAGCTACTTATAGACATTTGGGTGTGTCCTGCTTTTGTCAATTGTGACTAGACCTACTATGAATATTTGTGTGCAAGTATTTCTTTTAGTACTAGTATCCTATTCTTTTCAGTGTATTCCTTGAAGTGGAATTACTGGATTATATGCTAATTCTATGTTTAACTTTTTAAAGAACTGCTCCTATACTCTTTATTTTGATGAATCTACCTTGGATCTCAAGTGAGCTCCCACAATGAAGTGGCCTTGTTTTCTGGGGTGACACCCGAGGTTCGTTGTCTCAGCCACAGAGATCAAGGATGTGGACACACAAAGAGTGAAGTTAAAAGGGAAATTTGACAGGTGAAAGACAGATAATAGCTTTCTGTTATAGAAAGGGGACCCGGAAACTGGGCGGCTGATCTGCAGTGAAATGAAGGAGGGAGTTTTTATAGTTGAGCTAGTGGGGAGATGGTGTCTGATCTACACAGGGCACGAAAAAACAGTTAGAACCAGGTTTGCCATCTGCATACCACATGAATCTCTGGCAGCCCCCACCCCAATCTTTTATTATTCAGGTGGGTTCCCTGCCTGAGCGTTTCCATGTTGCCCATTTCTTTCTTACTATACAAGTGTTAACAAAGAAAATAAAACGGAGCTTCCATGGTGGACATGCCTGGCCCCCAGGTAGCCCTTTTCTATTGGTGTAGCTGCTGGCATTTCCCCGTGCAAACTTCCAGCTTCCTTATCTATATTTGCCGCTCGATCTTTCAGGCTGCTCTTGTGAGAAATAAAATGATTTCTTAGGTTGCTTTTTGTCAGAAGGGAAGTTCTGCCAAAGACTCTTTTGCTCTCACTATCTGTCTAAATAAATTCTTTCTATCTCCTGTATCAGAACTCTCATCATTTTCCACAGCAACTGACCAATTTTACATTCTCATAAGCAATGTAAAAGGCTTGCAATTTCTCCATATTCTTGACAATGCTAGTTATTTTTCTGATTTTTAAAAATTGCCATGTAGATGGGAGTGAAGTGGTATCTCATTGTGATTTTGATTTGCATTGTCCTAATGACTAATAATGTTTAGCATTACATTTCAAGTGTCATTTGCACATCTTTAGAGGAACATCAATTCGAGTCCATGGGCTGGTTGTATGAGATTGTTTTCCATGTTGTTGTTGTTAAAGACTTAAGAGTTGAATGGTAGTGTTTTTCATTTTGTTATTGAGTAGAAGGCATTCTTTATAAAATCTGGATACTAGATTCTTGTCAGCTATATGATTTGCAAATATTTTATCCCGTTCCATAAGTTGTCTTTCTCTTCCTTGATAATGTCCTTTAACATGAATGTCTTTTAACATGAAAACCGGTTTAATTTTAACAAACTCCAATTTATCTATTTTTTCTTTTGTTGGTTGTACTCTTGATGTCAGATCTCAGAATCTGTTGCCAAATCCAAGGTCATGAAGGTCAAGAAAACCTTTTTTCTCGTGGTGGCTCACGCCTGTAATCCTAGCACTTTGGGAGGCCGAGGTGGGCGGATCACGAGGTCAGGAGTTCAAGACCAGCCTGGCCAGCATGGTGAAACCCATCTCTACTAAAACAAAAAATTAGCCAGGCATGGTGGTGCATGCCTATAGTCCCAGCTACTTGGGAGGCTAAGGCAGGAGAATTGCTTGAACCAGGAAGGCGGAGGTTGTAATGAGTCGAGATCGTACCACTGCAGCCTGGGCAACAGAGCAAGACTCCATCTCAAAAAAAAAAAAAGAGAAAGGAAACCTTTTTTTTCCTTTCTTCCCCCCCCCCACTGGTCACTCATTTATTGAGCACCTACTGTGTGCTAGGCACAGGATACAGAGTGTGTGAATCTCCCCACTGCTGTGTAGTGAGATGCCAGCTCTGAGTGTGAGGGAGGGCAGAGTCAATGCAGCTTGCAACGGTGAAGATCGTGCATTTATGCAGGACTGCTGTCCAGGAAGACGCCTGGTGGGTTCAGTGTGGGCCTTGTGTGAAGTGCCAGTGATGAGGACAGGAGACACAGAGAAGAGAGTTGGCCTGCTGACTTGTCAGCTGTGACATCCAGGTAGGAAGAAGCGGCACCACGTCCTCTGGGAAGTCTGCAGTGGAGGCTTTTACTCTGAACCTTGGGCCTCATCCTCTCTGCCTTCTGTGGACAGGCTTCTCTTGCCCAGGAGGCCCTGGAGCGTGTGTTCCAGCTGACAATGCTTTTTTTCTCCTTGGCTGGATCAGAGGTCTTCCTCCCCCTGACTTCCCCATCAGCCCAAAGAACTGGCTTGCCTTGCCCGTCTTCACCTCCTGCAGCTGGAGCCAAATGCTGGGGCCAGCGCCTTCCTCCAAGGCCACAGTTATCCAGGTCTCTGCTTCAGTGCTGTGTCTGTTCCTCTCCACTATCACCTGCCACAGTGCACACGGACAGCTCGCTCCATCAGGAGAAGCAGGACGAGGCGAGGCAAGGCAGCATGGTGAGCCCGCACTGTCCCAGAATCCTCTGGGAGCCCCTCGCAGTCTGAAGATGCCTCCTGCAGGCTTTGGTTGGCTCTTTGGCTCCTTGAGTATAGATAGAAAACCCCCGTTTTCTGGTCCTTCCAGCTGTTCCTGCTTCCTTCCTTAGCTTACCTCAAGAAAACTCTTTTTTTTTTAAGAGTTTTAGAGTTTAACTCTTATAATTAAGTCTTTGATAAAATTTTAAGTACATTTTTGTATATGTATATATACATAATTTATTTTTTTGTATAATTTTGTATAAAGCTACAACTTTTTTATTTTGTCTGTGAATATCAATTTGTCACAGCACCGTTTTCTTGAGGAAACTATTCTTTATCTATTGAATAATCTTGGCATCCTTGTTGAAAATCAACTGACCATACATATATATGATTATTCCTGGACTCTCAATCCTGTTCCATCAGTGCATATGACTGTTCTTATGCTAGGACCATACTGTTTAATTACTGTAGTTTTGTAGTAAGTTATAAAATTTGAAAATGATGGTCCTTCAATTTTGTTCCTCTACTTTGTGAGTGTTTTAATATTCAAGGCTCTTTGCAATTTCATATGAATTCAAGAATTGGGTTTTCCGTTTCTGCAGAAAGGCTCTTAGAATTTTTATGATTGCATTGAATCTATAGATTGCTTGAAGTTAGCATTGCCATTTTAACAAAAGTGAGTCTTCTAATCCAAAAACATGAGATATCTTTCCATTTATTTATGTATTCTTTAGTTTATTAATGTTTTATAGTTTTCAGTGTATGAACTGTTCACATATTTGGTTGAATTTATTCCTAAATACTTAACTTTATTGGATACTATTGTAGATGGAATTATTTCCATTTTTTCCTTTTCAGATTGTTCATTATTAGTGTATAAAAAGATAGCTGATTTTTATGTGTTGGTTTTTACCCAGAAGCTTTGCTAAATTAATTATTAGGTCTATTAGGTTTTGGTGGATCCTATGGGATTTTCCATACATAGAATCATGTCATCTGTGAATCAGTTTTGATAGGGGTGTGAAGAAGTAAATAATATCATACAGTATGTGATCTATTCTGTCTGGTGTATTTCACTTAGCATAAATGTTTTTCAAGTTATATCATGTATCACTAATTCATTCCTTTTTATGGTTGGATATTTTCATATATACCACAATTTGTTTATTCATTAACTGCCCATGGACATTTGGGGTGTTTTTAACTTTTGTCTATTTTGAATAATGCTACTATGAACATTTGTGTACAAGTAATTTTTTGAGTACCAGTATGTAAACCTTTTGAGCATATACCTAGAAGTAAAATTGCTTGGTTATATCATCTTTGGGTCATATAGAAAATAAAATATTCATAACATAGGAGTGCAGAGGATGTAAGTCTTGCATAGGATGCCACAATTGCTATAGAGGAAGAAGAGCCAGAGGGAGAAATAGAATATTAAATTCCCAGGAAATGTGTAGAAAGAAAGAAGTGAAAAAATGGATTAGAGAAATTTGTAAGGTGAGGTTTTTGTACTTCACAATTTATTCAATAGCCAGCTTTATTTACAGCAGAAAGGAAATGCCACAGTTAATTGAAATTTGTATTGTAAAGATGGTTCTTAGAGACATGTTCTTGTTGTAACAAAAACTTGACCCTCTGAGGAACAACTAGGTCAAATCCTTAAATTCTGTACATATATATATATATATATATAGTGTTTAACATATAAAGTAATATGTTTTATTTTAATTGATGCTTCCAATTAAATCATTAAGTCTTTCCAAACAATCTTATGGCAGGCAACATGGAGTTTAAAGGCATTTAATAAAGTAGGTTTGCATTTTAAGAATTTATATAGTAGATAGTATTTTAAAATCTGCCTACCTACTTCGACACAATTAAGTTCAACTGTTTCAACTGTTTCAATTTTGATTCATGACAAAATTCCCAAACTAGAATCCTCTATTTTATATGCATTATTTTTTAGTTATGTCTGAATAATGATAAACAGAAAATGACCCAAGCATAGGTCATTCTAATCTACTACTCAATTTTAATCTCATCATATGTCAGTAGATTAAATTGCCATTTCTATCACTAGATTCCCATCTGCCACATTGATTACATTGGTTTTCCTTTTTAACCCTATTATTTAACATAATCAACACATCAAGTAAATGCCTGAATTATAAATCTGATTTCTTTCTGGACACCTTTCTTCTGGTCTTCACACACATCTAATTCATCAAAGTTTTGAAATGTCTACTTCCAAGAAATATCCCACTTCTCCATTTCTCTTTCTCCCCACCATCACCAGCCTAGGATAGGCCACCCTCATCTCTTGGTTGAATATTAAAATAGACTTATTTTTTTGTTTGTTTGTTTTTTGTTGCTGTTGTTGCACCCAGTTCCCTTCTTCACCTAATTATGCTGTTCATACAGCAATGAGAATAATCTTTTAAAAATGTAAATTAGAAAATTTCACTGTCTCATTCAAATCCTCCAATGTCTTCTCCCTTTACACTTAGAATTTAATATTCAAACTCTTTATTAAAACCTGTAAAACCCTGCATGATCTGAACCTTCACTGACTCCCCCATACTTTCTGCTACTTTCTCCCTCACATGATATGCTCCAGCCACTTTATGACCCTCCACATGCTAAATTTATTACCTCTTCTGAGAGTTTTTATTTTCCTGTAATTTCTACTTGAAAGGCTTTTCCAGCTGGTCAGCACCTTGTTCAGCCAACTTATTAAGATCTTAGCTCCAATGAAACCTCTTAAAGCCAGTCTTCCTTTACAACCTGATATAAATCGGCTGTCTAATTTCTCCCCTTTTCCATATTTTTTTTCACAACATTCAGTTCTCTTCTATAGAAGTCTTATCACCATATATATATACACACACACACACACATATGTGTATATATATATATCAATCACCATCTATATATACTTTATGTTTATGAGTCACATAGACTAATCTAGCCATTTTCGGTTCCTTGTTTTGCTCTATTAAGCTATATTAACCTAGCTTTAGAGAATTTCCTCTCAGTTCAAAGTGGAGGGCTAAAGTGCTGAGCTAGTATTGGGACAATATTTAGTAACCTTATAAATAAATAAGTATATATATAGATATATATAACATATACATATATTTCTGTCTCCTCTACTAGATTTTAAGCTTCATAAAGTCATATCTTTGTATTTACTGATTACCAATCTTTAATATGCACCTAGACTTGTACCTAATTTGAAAAAAAAATAACATTTCTTCACTGTATAAATAACTTTCTGCCAGCTTATTTTCTCAACTTAATTCATTACTTCCCTCCACAAATTTTGTCCTTTCTCTTATGTACTTAATGTCTTCTACTCAACTGTTTGTTTTTTTCATTTCTGTTATACATGTGTTTTAATTATCTTTAGGAAAACAAAATGAAAACTTTACCCCATCTGTCAAGACATACCTTGATTTCTCAGCCTCTGCCTTGCCAGCTGTTTCCACCTGGACACCTACGAGCTGAAAATTTGGTCCTTAGCTGATCCAAAATGATATATACATTACATCAAAGGCTGTAGTGCTAATTCTAGTGACATGAGTAGTAATAGCTATATATTGAGTTCCCCCAAAAGTCTTGCTGCCAGACAGTCTAGAATCTGCTTCACTGAGATAGACCCTTCAGAATGTGCTTCCCTGGATTCACAGATGTATTGTGCATCTGCACGTTAGTTTCATAGAGGCCAAGGGAGATTTTCCTCTTGCTCTCTGAATGTTTGCTGAAAATCACTGACATAAGGTAGATTAATAGGAGAAAAGGCATACACCTTTGTTGTGCAGATGGGGAGCATCACAGAATGATTTCCCACTCTCCAATGGAGTTCAGGAACTTATATACTATCCTGGCAAAAAAAGGTTATGAAAGGTGGGAGAAGAGAATATCTGTTAAGGGGATCACTAGGAAGAATAATCAGATCAGGGAACAGAAAACTTGTATATTATCTTGTGAAAGGGTTTGTTAAGATGTGATTATACTCTTTGCTTTATAGAGAAGGAAAAAAAAATGTTCTCCTTGGTGGATCTGGATCTTAAGAAAAAAAAAAATCTGAAGGTTTTGGGAGAGAGAGTATGTGGGGGAAGAAAGTCGTAGAGACGTTGAAGTTTCTTCAGAATGTCAATGTATCATATTTTGGAGTATTGATTTCTGAGCCCTAACATTTCATTCACCAGATGCGGGTTTTTTGTCTTAGTTTATATTGCTTAATTTTGACAGGTTATTCTTTATGTCTAGTTTTTATTCCAGGACTAGAATCCTGCCACATGTCTTGTTTACCTACTGGTCACCCTGCTGTTTTTGACTTACTTATACCCTATCTTCACTGGAGCTGGAGAAGTGCTCAGTAGTTCAGTCTTGGGACTGTGGACTCAGGATTTAATCCTTTTATTTTCTTTAAAAAAAAAAAAAAAAAAGATTCCAAAGAAGGACTGACCACTCCTTAAATCTCTTACAATTGAGATCCTTCTGTCTGAATAATCTCCTCAGGACCAACTATTTCCAAATTATTATTGAGATTTCAGTGGGTGGAACAATCAACTTCACCACCTCGCTGTTAGTCCTGTTTTTAAGAAGCAGCCTTAAACATCAAGTTCTGCCTACCTCTGGCTTCTTGTTTGTGTAACATTTTTTAAAACTTTATACGATTATTTCCTTTGTTTTGGCAACCTTGATCTGATCTTTATTTATTTGTTATCTGATTTCTTTCTCTTTCTCATTATTAAGACTATTCTTTGAAATGATTTCCAAATGATAAAACTAATTTTGTAGTTGTCATTAAAATTTATTTCCCTGCAGTAGTTGACTAATGATCCCTTTTTTATTGAAATATTCTTAAACTTTATAGTTTGTGACTTTTTATTATCTTGTTTCTCCTCTCATCTTTTCAACTAGGCTTATTGTTGCTTTTCTAATAACAGTTTTTTCCTGCTGCTCTTTAATATAAGACTCTGCCCTTGATTTAATGTTACTTTGCTCCTTATATCATTTTTAAATTTCGTTATCCTAATTACCACTTCTATATGGAGTTTGTATACTTAGTTCAAACTTCTCTGGAACGCTTTTTTTTTTTTTTTAAATGGAGTCTTGCTCTGTTGCCCAGGCTGGAGTGCAGTGGCATGATCTTGGCTCACTGCAAGCTCTGCCTCCTGGGTTCATGCCATTCTCCTGCCTCAGCCTCCCAAGTAGCTGGGACTACAGGGGCCCACCACCATGCCTGGCTAGTTTTTTTTTTTAATTTTTAGTAGACACTGCGTTTCATCCTGTTAGCCAGGATGGTCTCGATCTCCTGACCTCGTGATCCACCCACCTTGGCCTCCCAAAGTGCTGAGATTACAGGCGTGAGCCACTGCGCCAGGCCTGGAACACTGTTTCTTATATTTCTATTTGATAGTTGGCTATTTCCATTTTGAAGTTCTATCAAGATCTCACTTTCAAAATGTCAAAACTTTTAGCCCATTGTCTAATAAATCATAACCCATTTTTTTCAATGGTTGCCCATCGTTTTTCAGTTTTCAGTCTTCAAACTTGAAAATCACTTTTACATCCTCCTACATCACTCCCTAATCAGTATGTAATATCAAGTTTTTCATTATGTTGTTTCTCACATAAGACTCTTTCTATTCAACTTTTTTTCTAGAAACTGAGCTTAATCTTTCAAGTCACATAAACTATATGAACATTTGCCTAATCGTATCTTCTCTTCTCAATAATAATTCTTCTAGAGCAATCATCTACAAATTTGAGGTGCTTTGACACAAAGGTATTCAAGATTACTCTTTAGAATTGTTAAGTTTAGTCTAAAGCTGCCGTCTTATTTTGAATTCAACCTAAAGATTTCTGTGTACACAATGAAGTGTAATCTAACCAGGTTTAAAAATAGACTGCACCTATTCTTGTACCAATCATTGAGTTTTGGCCAGATCAAAGGCAACCAACTGTTCAACCCATTTTGAAATAAGCAAAACACCAAGCTATATCCAATCCAGCTGTTTCTGGACCTCACCTTGAGCTTTTGTTTTTTAATCCACAAATATTTTTCAACCGTGAGATATCACTGGAGATTCTCTGAACATATTCTAGTCTGGGAGGCTGTCCAATTTATAAATTATGCTTTGCTCAATTAAACACTGATAAATTTAAGTTGTCTAAAGTGTTTCTTGATGGAAGAGAGAAGATGGCCATTAGATGCAGCTGGGAAGCTCCTCTTCTACTGAGAGAACCCAAAATCTTGGGTAAACAACTACACTTCAAACTGATCTTTTAGAGAAAACACTGAAAATTGACAAAGACACAACACAACTCCAAGGTTAAACAGGAAGCTGAGAAGTCCACATAGAGTCACCAGACCAGGCTCTTGGTTCTGAACAGGTCCTAAGGAAAGAGGTAAATGAAGGAGCTCTGTGACATCACATTCCTGCTGTGAGTCTCTGGAATCCTAGCTCCAGGAGATACTGTGACCCTCATAGACATTTCAGTTGACAGAGGGAACTGCCTGAACAGTAGGCAGAGGCAGAGAATAAACTTGCACAGAACCAAAATGTTATATGGCACACAAGGCAACTGCAGCAAAACGTGACTATAAGTGCCCATCCCCAAAGGTTCTCCATCTTGCTTTGAATGAGTGTAGCTCCTCCTGAGTTTTGGCTGGGAGAGAGGAAGGCTGCCTTCCCTGCGGCACCAAGGTGCAACTGATCTGCATGCCCCCTTTTCCACCGGCCCATCACAAAGCAAGCTGCCTTTCAGCTCCCACAAGAGAATGCACACAGCACAGCCTCCACTATTCTGTCTGATTGTTTTGCCAGCAGTTGGAGAGCAGTTCAACAGCCTGGTACAGCCAGTGTTTGGCCCCAAGAGGCCAGAGGACAAAGCCACAGGACTGGTTTCAACTTCCTAGGGTTTGAGGACACCCACCACAGTTACTGAGCTGAGATTTTTGGCTGGAGTTCAAGTGTGGGGGGGAACCCCAAGTCTTAGAACACAAAGAAGAGTGAGGTGAGGATTCATGTGCTGGTGTAGGAGCTAAATGTCCCTCCCTCTGCAAGATCAGTCAGGGCAAGGTGGAGCCTGTTGGCCAGCCACAGTTTCTGCCTGAGTGAGCCCCATGGCCCTGATCACCTGGAACATGCCAGCAATCTGAGTGCAGAAGTTTGAGACAAAGCTAGCTGATCAGGCTAGATATTGGGATCCCTTTGCCCAAGGACCCTCCACCCTTGATCCACTATATCACCAGATCACCTGCCGGTATACCCCACAACCTGCTCTGTCTTTGCTAAGCTCAGAAAACCAGTGGGTCCCTGAGAAGTTGCAGGAATCCTGGTGACCTAAACTTTGGCTCTGGCCACCCTGAAGGGAGGAGGAGTGCAGGCTGCCAGGGCTCCCCTTGGAGCTAAGAGAAAATGAGCACAGCACCAGTGATTAAAAGGGGTTCTCCCAATAAAGTCTTTTATTATTCTTTAATATTTACTAGTACTTTGGGAGATTTCCTTAACTTTATTGTCAAAATCTGCCATTACAGTTTTTATTTTAGCAACTATCTTTTTCATTTACAAGAGTTTTTTGTGTTCTTCATTGGTTCTTTTATCATCTTGCTTTTGACTTTTAGGTGCTCTCTGAAAATAATTGTTAGACGATTTTTTATTTTAATCTTTTTATTTCAACAGGTTTTTTGGGAGCAGGTGCTGTTTGGTTTCATGAATAAGTTCTTTAGTGTTGATTTCTGAGATTTTGGTGCACCAAAATCAGTAGTGTACACTGTACCCAGTGTGTAGTCTTTTATCCGTTGTCAGCCCCAGTCCTTTCCCTGAGTCCCCAAAGCCCAATGTATCATTATTATGCCTTTGAAGAGTCACTCAAAGCTTTCTGCATTGTCTAAGTTTGTCCAAAGGCATCAGAGACACAAATGCCTAGAGGACTAAGAAAATTTATTTTCTTTGGCATACATATGTGCATTCTTTCATGGCCTCTTAAACATATTAATTAGATTAGATCAAGACGGCAAAGGGCTGTAGAAGTAAAGAATCTAGAGGAAAGAGAGACTCAAGAAAAGCCTTTGATACCAGAAAGAACTGGGGAAGTGTTTTTAATATGTAGATTGCAAATTGCAAAATTGAAATGGCACAATTGAAAATCAGTCTATTAATTCCAGAGAAACTAAAATGCAGTAAAACAAAACAAATGTAATCACAGTCACTAATTGGTGCTACAACTAGCAATGTATACATAATAACAATGTAAACACTAATTACTCATTTAAATAAAGGAGCACTTTTTACAAAAAACCGAAATAATTTAAGGAGAAGCAGTATTTAAAAAGATAATGGCTGAAAAATTTTCTAGAACTGATAAAAATAGGACTACAGGTCTAGAAACAAACCACAGCACGCCCAAGCATTTGGAAAGAAAGGGTATCTGAAAAAAAAAAAACAATAATTGTAATGACAACTTCTTTAAAGCATTAAGAGCTAGAATACAGTGAAATCATATCAAAGTCCTGAGAGAAAGTAACTCAATATAAATTACTGTACTGTTTTAAATTTTTAGTAATTGTGCCAAATTATTTTTTTCTCCCTATATCCCTATAACAATGTCCTTGTACACTCCCCTTCCGTATTGACTTTGGGGTTGGTTCTGTGATTTGATTTGACAGTTAGACTTTATCAAATCTGAGGCTTAAAAAGCACTTGATCATTGGGGCTTAGCCTCTTACTGTTGGAATCTCTACCTCTATCATGTGAAAAAGTCTGGGAGAGCTTACTAAAAGATAAAAACATATGGAGCAGAAGCAATCTCAAGTGAGATCCTCCTAGATCAGTTGTGGTAGACAGAATAATTCCCTCCCTAAACCATCCACATCGTAATCCCTGGAATATATAAATATGTTGCCTTCCATAGCAAAAGTGATTTTAAATATATAAGTGATTAAATTAAGGGCCTTAGGATGAGGCCATTGTCCTGCAATATCCCAGTGGTCCTAATGTCATCAAATATATCCTTAAAAGAGTCAAATAAAAAGATGTGACAACAGAAACACAGAGAGAGAGAAAATGGGACAAGGATGCTAATATTGTTGGTTGTGAAGATGGAGGAAAGACCCAGAAGCCAAGGAATGTAAGTAATCCCTAGAAGCTGGAAAATGTAAGATTCTTCCCTGGAGTCCCGAGAAATAGCACATCTCCACCAGCATATTGATTTTAGCCCAGTAAGATTCATTTTGAACTTCTGAGCACCAGCGCTATAAGATAAAAATTTGGGTTGCTTTATGTTTTTGCTTTTTAAAAAATTTATACATCATAGCTGTACATATTTTTGTGGTTTATTTTTTATTTTTTAAAAATTATACATCATAGCTGTACATATTTTTGTGGTACATGTGGTAATTTGATATATGTATACAATACATAATAATTAAATCAGGGTAAGTGAGAGACTCATCACCTCAAATATTTACCTTTTGTTTGTGTCAGGAACATTACAATTCTTCTCTTCTCGCTATTTTGAAATATACACGAAATTATTGTTAACTATAATTTTCTATTGTACTATCCAGCATTAAGACTTACTCCTAACTGTATTTTTGTACCCATTTAACCAACTTCTCTTTATCACTTTCCTTTTCTTCACAGCCTCTGATAACCACCATTTACTCTCTGTCTTTATTAGATCCACTTTCCTAGTTTCTGCTTATGAATGAGAATATGCAATATTTGTCTTTCTGTGCCTGACTTATTTCACTTAACATAATGTCTTCATGTTCCATCCATGTTGCTGAAAATGACAGGATTTTATTCTTTATGGTTTAATAAAATTCATTGTGTGTGCATATATATATAAAAAACAATTTCCTTATCCATTCATTCATTGATGGGCACAGGTTGATTTCAGATCTTGGCTACTGTGAATAGTGCTGCAAGAAACATGAAAGTAAAGCTATCTCTTTGATATACTTATTTTCTTTCCTTTGGATATATAATGCTTCACAGTGAGTTTCACATGGTAGTTCTATTTTTAATTTTTTGAGGAATCTCAGTACTCTTTTCCATAGTGGCGGTTCTACTTTATATTCCCACCAAAAGTGTAGCAGCATTCTCTTTTCATCACATCTTCACCAGCATTTGTAATTTTATTTTTATTTTTATTTTTTATTTTTATGATTTCCATTCTAGCTAAGGTGAGATATTTCATTGTGGTTTTGACTTGCATTTTCCTGATGACTAGTATTGAGTATTTTTTCATATAGCTCAGCCATTTGCATGTCTTTTTTGAGAAACGTGTATTAATGTATTTTGTTTACTTTTTTTTTTTTTTTTTTTTTTGAGAAGGAGTTTCGCTCTGTCACCAGGCTGGAGTGCAGCGGCATGATTTTGGCTCACTGCAATGTCCACCTCCTGGGTTCAAGCGATTCTCCTGCCTCAGCCTCCGAGTAGCTGGGACTAGAGGCACACAGCCCCACGCCTGGCTAATTTTTGTATTTTCAGTAGAGACAGGGTTTCACTATGTTGGCCAGGATGATCTCCATCTCTTGACCTCGTGATCCGCCTGCCTTGGCCTCCCAAAGTGCTGGGATTACAGGAGTGAGCCACTGCACCTGGCCTTTGTTTACTTTTTAAAGGGATTATTATTTTTGCTATTGAGTCTGAGTTCCTTATATATTCTGGTTATTAATATCTTGTTGGATAGTTTGTTAACATGTAATTCCATTTTGCAGGTGGTCTCTTCACCGTGTTGGTTTTTGTGTTTTGTTTTGCACATGTGTGTGTGTGCGTTTGTGTGTGTGTGTTTTTCTGAGTGAAAGCTTTTTATTTTGAGGTAATTACAATTGTCTTTTTTGCTTTTGTTTTCTGTTCTTTTGAGATTTTACCCCAAAAATATTAGTTTCAATTTTTTACGCCTAGCATAAGTCTTTAGTCCATTTTGAGTTTGCTAGTTTTATATGTCAAAAGATGGGGATCTAGTTTTATTCTTTTGAAAGAGATATTCAGTTTTCCCAGCATCATTTTATTAAAAAGACTATTCTTTCTTCAATGTATGTTCTTGGTGTGATGCTGAAAATGAGTTGGCTGTAAGTTTATGGATTTATTTATGTGTTATCTATTCTGTTCCATTGTTCTATGTCCAGTTTGTATGCATGGTGTTTTGGTTATGACAATGTTGTAATACAATTTGAAATCAGGCAGTGCAATACCTCCAGCATTGTTCCAGCATTGTTTATTTTGTGCAGGTTCTTTTGTTTGCTTGTTTGTTTGTTTTTTTTTTTTAGCAATTAGGGGTATTTTGTGGTAAAATTTGGGTTTTTTTATCTTTTGTTTTAATTTTGTGGGTACGTAGTAGGTGTATATATTTATAGGTACTTGAGATGGTTTGATGCAAGCATGCAATATTAAATAATCACATCATGGAGAACGATGTATCAATCAATTCATTTTCCCTTTTTTAAAAAGGAATTTACATTTTGTGTTACAAATAAACCAGTTACCTTCTTTTAGTTATTTTAAGATGAAAAATATTATCAACTATAGTCACCCTGTTGTGCTATAAAATACTAGACCTTTTTTCTACTTTAATTTTTTTTGTGCCCATAAACCTTCCCCACCTTTCCCCAACTCCTCAGTACACTTCCCCATCTCTAGTAACCATCCTTCTACTCTCTATGTCCATGAGTTCAATTGTTTTGACTTTTAGATCTTACAAATAAGTGACAACTTGTGATATTTGTTTTTCTGTACCTGGCTTATTTCACTTAACATAATGATCTCCATTTCTATCCATGTTGTAAGTGATGGGATCTCATTATCTTTTATGGCTGAATAGTATTCCACTGTGTATATGTACCACATTATCTATTCATTTGTTGATGGACACTTAGGTTGCTTCCAAATCTTAGCTACTGTGAACAGTGCTGCAACAAACATGAGAGTGCAGATATCCCTTAAATACACTGATTTCCTATCTTTTGGGTATATAACCAGCAGTGGGATTGCTGGATTGTATGGTAGCTCTAGTTTTAGTTTTTTGAGGAATCTCTCCACTGTTATTCATAGTGGTTGTACTAATATCCATTCTCAATAGCAGTTTACAAGAGTTCCCTTTTTTTCCACATCCTCACTAGCATTTGCTATTGCTTGTTTTTTTTATTTTTTATTTTTTTAATTTTTTGTTATTGTTGTTGACATAAGCTATTTTAACTGAGATGAGATAAGAGATTTGGATTTCGCTAATGATCAGTGATGTTGGGCACCCTTTCCTATGCCTATTTGTCATTTGTATGTTTTCTTTTGAGAAATATCTATTCATATCCTTTGCCCAGTTTTTAATCGACCTATTTTATATACATATATATATATATATTTTTTTTTTTTTCCTGTAGAGTTCTTTGAACTTCTTATATATTTTGGTTATTAATCCCTTGTCAGATAAGTAATTTGCAAATATTTTCTCACACTCTGTGGGTTGTCTCTTCTTTTCATGATTGTGTCCTTTGCTGTGCAGAAGCTTTTTAACTTGATGTGATGCCATTTGTCCATGTTTGCTTTGGTTACCTGTTCATGTGGGGTATTGCTCAAGAAATACTTGCCCTGACCAATGTCTTGGAAATTTTTCCCGAAGTTTTCTTTTACTAGTTACATAGTTTGAGATCTTAGATTTAAGTCTTTAATCCATTTTGATTTGATTTTTGTATATGGTGAGAGACAGTGTTCTAGTTTTATTCTTATGTATGTGGATATCTAGTTTTCCCAGCACCATTGATGTAAAAGACTGTCTTTTCCCCAGTGTATGTTCCTGGCACCTTTGTTGAAAACTAGTTCACTGTAGGTGTGTGGATTGTTTCTGGGTTCTCTATTCTATTTTATTCTTCTATGTGTCTGTTTTTATGTGAGTACCATGCTGCTTTGGTTGCTATAGCTCTGTAGTATAATCTAAAAATAGGTAATTTGATTCCTCCAGTTTTGTTCCTTTTACTCATGATTGTTTTGGCTATTCTGGGTATTTTGTAGCTCTATATAAATGTTATAATTTTAAAAATATTTTTGTGAAAAATGTCATTGGGATGTCAATAGGGATTGCATTGAATCTGTAGATTGCTTTTTGGTAATATGGACATTTTAATAGTATTAATTATTTTAATTCAGGAATGTTGAATATTTTTTTCAATTTCTTTTATCAATATTTCATAACTTTCATTATATCTATCTTACACTTCTTTGGTTAAGTTCATTTCTACGTATTTGAATTTATGTGTGGCTATTGTAAATGAGATTACTTTTTATTTCTTTTTCAGATTGTTCACTGTTGGCATATAGAAATACTACTGATTTTTGTACATTGATTTTGTTTCTTACAAATTTAGTGAACATATCAGTTGTAATCATTTTCTTCTGTAGTCTTTAGGATTTTCCAAATATAAGGTCATATCATCTGCAAACAAGGTACATTTGACTTCTTCCTTTCCAGTTTGGATGCTTTTTATTTTTTTCCCTTGTCTGAATACTAGGACTTCAGTATTATGTTGAATGACACTGGCAAAAGTGGCCATGCTTATCATGTTCCAGATCTTAGAGGAAAGACTCAATTTTTCCTCATTCATTATGACACTAGCTATGGGTCTGTCATATATGGCTTATATTATGTTGAGGTGTATTCCTTTAATAATCAGTTTTTGAAGGTTTTTTTTTTAATCATAAAGGGATGTTGAATTTTATCAAATGCTTTTTCAGCATATATTGAAAGGATCATATGGTTTTATCCTTCATTATGTTGACATGATGTATCACATTGATTGACTTGCATATGTTGAGTCATTCTTGCATCCCAGGGATAAATCCCACTTGGTCATGATGAATGATCTTTCCGAAGTATTGTTGAATTTGATTTGCTAGTATTTTTTTAAGGACTTTTGCATCAGTATTCATCAGAGTTATTGGTCTGTAGTTTTCTTTTTTGAATGTGTCTTTCTCTGGTTTTGGGCAATACTGACCTCCTATAATGAGTTGAGAAGTATTTCCTCCTCTATTTTCTGGAATAGTTTGAATGGGATTGGTATTAGTTCTTATTTAAATGTTTGGTAGAATACAGCAGTGAAGCCATAGGGTTCCTGGCTTTTCTTTACTGGAAGACTTTTTATTATGGCTTTGATCTTGTTGCTTCTTATTAGTCTGTTCAGGTTTTGGATATCTTCTTATTTCAATGGTGGCGTGTGTCTAGGAGTTTATCCATTTCAAGATTTTCCAATCTATAGATACATAATTGCTCATAGGAGACGCTAACGCTCTTTTTAATTACTGTAATATCAGTTGTAACGTCTACTGTTATATGTCTGAGTTTATTTATTTGGATCATCTCTCTTTTATTCTTAATCTGATTAAAAGTTTGTCAATTTTGTTTTATAATAAACAATTTTTATGTTTCACGTTTCATTATCTCTTGTATTGTTTTCTTCATGTCAGTTTTCTTTATTTCTGTTCTGATTTTTATGTTTTCTTCAACTAATTTTGGGTTTCGTTTGCAGTTGATTTTCCAGTTCTTTAAGATACATCATTAGATTGTTTCTTTGAAGTTTTTCCTCTTTCTTGATGTAGGCACTTATAGCTATTCAATGCCCTTTTATTGCATTCACCGTTTCCCATAGGTTTTTATATGCTTTTTTCCATTATCATTTGTTTTAACATTTTTTTCAGTTTTTTTCTTAATATTTTATTGACCCACTTGTCATTCAGAAGCATATTGTTTAATTTTTATGTATTTGTATAGTTTCAAAAATTCCTCTTGTTTTTAATTTCTAGTTTTATTTTACTGTGGTAAGAGAAGGTGGCTGAAGCAATTTTCAATGTGACCAAAAAACATAAAATTCTAAGGATGACATATAAGAAAAAGATGTACAAGACAGCTACACTAACATTTTAAACACAATGCAGAGAGAAATTTAAAAGTCATACATAAATGAGGAAATATACTTTGTTCAAGGAATGGAAAATTCAGTATTTTTCTCAAATTAGCAAATAGATTCAATATGATACCAATCAAAATTCTAAGACTTTTTATTGGAAATTGAAAAATGGATTCTTAACCTAATATTGAAATTCAAAGCACCAGAAATAGGTAAGTAATTCTAGAGACAGAAAGAGAAGAAGGAAGGGGAGGAGGAGGAGGAGAAAAGCAACAGCAAACACACACACAAAAAAAACAACATCCAAAGTTGGCAAACCTATACTATGATATATTAAGACTAGTTATGTCCGGGCACAGTGGCTCATGCCTGTAACCCAGCTACTCGGGAGGCTGAGGCAGGAGAATTCCTTGAAACTGGAAGGTGGAAGTTGCAGTGACCCAAGATTGCCCCGCTGCACTGCAGCCTGGGCGAAAGGGCAAAACTCCGACTCGTGGGGTATAGGTGGGAGGGTCCGGGAAGGAGTAGTTATAAAACTGAAGCATATAGCATTGTAACAAGGACAAATAGACCAATAGTAAATTGTCAAGTCCAGAAACAATTCCACATATTATGGATATTTAAATCTATGACAAATGTATTACTATGGAACCATAGGGAAAAGATGATCTCTTTGGAGCATGACTTCAGCAAGATGTTGGGCCAGGAAGCTCCGGGCCCTAACTTTCCCATGGAAGCATCAAGAGAACAATATGTAGGCCAAAATAGTTTTTTAAGAATGCCAGAAACCAGTTGATATAGTATAGATATTTTTCACCACCCAAATCTCATGTCGAAGTGTAATTTCCAATGTTGAGAGTCTGGCCTGGTGGGAGGTGTTTTGGTCATGGGGGTGAATCTCTCATGGCTTGGTGCTGTCCTGACAATAGTCAGTGAGTTCTCATGAGCTCTAGTTGTTTAAAAGTGTGTGGTACCACCCCCCTCTCTCTCTTGCTTTTACTCTTTCATGTAATATGCTGGGTCCCACTTTGGCTTCTGCTATGATCATAAGCTTCCTAAGCCTCACTAGAAGTTGAGCACATCCCCAGTGCTATGTTTCCTTTATAAGTCTGCAGAGCTGTGAGCCAATTAAACCTTTTATCTTTTTTTTTTTTTTTTTTTTTTTTTTTTTTTTTTTTTTTGAGACCGAGTCTTGCTTTGCAGCCCATGCTGGAGTGCAGTGGCACGATCTTGGCTCACTGCAAGCTCTGCCTCCTGGGTTCATGCCATTCTCCTGCCTCAACCTCCTGAGTAGCTGGGACTACAGGCACCCGCCACCATGCCCAGCTAATTTTTTTATTTTTATTTTTAGTAGAGACGGGGTTTCACCGTGTTAGTCGGGATGGTCTCCATCTCCTGACCTCGTGATCTGCTCTCCTCGGCCTCCCAAAGTGCTGAGATTACAAGCGTGAGCCACCGCACCCAGCCCCTTTTGTCTTTATAAATTACCCAGTGCCAGAGACCAGCTCCCTCGGGGAGACCCTAACCTAGCGGCTCTAGAGGAATTAAAGACATACACACAGAAATATAGAGGAGTGAAGTGGGAAATCAGGCATCTCACAGCCTTCAGAGCTGAGAGACTCCAACAGACATTTACCCACATATTTACTAACAGCAAACCTGTCATTAGCATTGTTTCTATAGATATTAAATTAACTAAAAGTATCCCTTATGGGAAACGAAGGGATGGGCCGAATTAAAGGAATAGGTTGGGCTGGTTAACTGCAGCAGGAGCATGTCCTTGAGGCACAGATAGGTCATGCTATTGTTTGTGGCTTAAGAATGCCTTTAAGTGGTTTTTCCGCCCTGGGCCGTCCAGGTGTTCCTTGCCCTCATTCCGGTAAACCTACAACCTTTACCTACAACCTTCCAGCGTGGGTTTTATGGCCATCATGAACATGTCACAGTGCTGCAGAGATTTTGTGTATGGCCAGTTTTGGGGCTAGTTTATGTCCAGATTTTGGGCGGCTTGTTCCCAACAACCCAGTCTCAGATATTTCTTTGTAGCAATGCAAGAATGGTCTAACACAGAAAATAGATACCAAGGAGTGGGGTATTGCTATAAAGATATCTGAAAGTATGGATGTAACTTTGGAACTGGGTAGCAGGCAGAGGTTGGAAGAGTTTGGAAGGCTCAGAAGAAGACAGAAAGATGAAAGAAAATTTGAAAGTTCTTAGAGACTGGTTAAATTGTTGTGAGCAAAACCCTGATAGTGATGTGAGGGAAGCAGGAGCCTAGGAGAACCAGAGTGACACCATTTTAAAATCAACTTCATCTTAAAACTAGCAAGTCACATTTCTTGTCAGTCATGACCCGTGGTCTTAGAATATTTATGGTTGAGGATACAGCCTAAAGATACCTACAAGGACACACTCCTACAGCAGGAGAAAGTCCAGAGGTCCCAATACCCGTAATAATATATGTTTTCAAGATAACCATAGTTGTGCTTTGTTGTACTTGCATGCTAAATTGTCGAGGATAGTTTTCTTTAAATCAGTACAATAATAAATTATGTCATGCTGTCAGTCTACCTGCACATAGGCATACCTTTGCTTAGCTTTTACATAAGCAAGACCATATATATATATGTGTGTATATAAATACATATATGTATATATATAGATATATGTTTTTATATAGACATATATATATATATATATATATATATATATATATATATATATATATATAAACTTAAAGAGGGTGCATTTCTCCACTTACTTTCTGAGGATGCCCTCTACTCTGTAATGGAGTAACTTAATAAACTATCTCTTCTCACTGTGCTTTGAGATTCACCTTGCATTTACTCTGGCATGAGATCCAAGTATCTTCTCTTGGGGTCTGGGTCAAGACCTTTTTTTCAATAACAATGATATGGACAGTGAAGTCCAGACTGATGAGGTCTCCAGTGAAAATGAGAAACTTTTTGGGAACTGGAACAAAGGTCGCTTGTGTAATGCCTTAACAAAGAACTTGGCTGCATCGTGTTTATGTCCTAGTATTTTGCAGAAGTTTGTACTTAAGAGGGATAACTGGCTGGGCACAGTGGCTCACACCTGTAATCCCTGCATTTTGGGAGGCCAAGGAAGGCAGATCATGAGGTCAGGAGTTTGAGACCAGCCTGACCAACATGACGAAACCTCATCTCTACTAAAAATACAAAATTAGCCGGGCGTGGTGGCACACACCTGTAATCCCAGCTACTCAGGAAGCTGAGGCAGGAGAATTGCTTGAACCCTGGAGGCGGAGGTTGCAGAGAGCAGAGATCATGCCACTGACTCCAGCCTGGGTGACAGAGTGAGACTCCATCTCAAAAAAAAAAGAAAATAAGAGTGATAATTTAGACCGAGTATGCTGGCTCAGACCTGTAATCCCAGCACTTTGGGAGTCCAAGGCAGATTATCACCTGAGGTTAGGAGTTCAAGACCAGCCTAGCCAACATGGAGAAATCCTGTCTCTACTAAAAAAAAAAAAAATAAATACAAAAATTAGCTGGGCTTGGTGGTGCACACCTGTAATCCTGGCTACTCAGGAGGGTGAGGCAGGAGAATCACTTGAATGTGGGAGGCAGAGGTTGCAGTGAGCTGAGATCATGCCACTGCATTGCAACCTGGGTGACAGACCGAGACTCTATCTCAAAAAAAAAGGACTGATAATTTAGAGTATCTGGTGGAAGAAATTTGGCAGAAAAAATTTATAAGCTACACAGCATCTTAAGAATTAGCCTGGCTTCTTCTAAGAGCCTCTGATCAGATATGAATGCAAAGAAATGACCTACAATTGGAACTTATATTTAAATGGGAAACAGAGCATTAAAGTTTGGAAAATTTGCAGCCTAGCCATGTGGCAAAGAAAGAAAAACCTTTTATAGAGGAAGAATCCAAACATGCTGTGGAGAAATCATTTGTTAGAAAGATGGGCATGACTAAAAAAATAGCCAGGTGCTGGTAGCCAAGACAGTGAAAAAAAAAGGGCCTCCAAGGCATTTCTGAGATCTTCCAGGTAGCCCCTCCCACTATAGGCCCAGAGGCCCAGAAGGATTGAATGTCTTGGGGGGCAGGCCTAGGGTGCCACTGCTTTGTCCCATCCCAGGGACATGATGCTCCTTGCATCATGCAAGGATGCTCCTGGCATCATGGATGCTCTGGCTGTAGCCTCAGCTCAGAGGGCTACCAGGTATATTTCATGGCACAGCTCTGGAGTGTGCAAGCTGTAAGTTTTAGTGGCTTCCACATCGTGTTAAGCCTTCAGGTGTGCAGAGTGCAAGAATGAAGGAGGCTTGGCAACCATTTCTTAGATTTCAAAAGATATATGGAAAAGGCTGGTAGGCAGAAGCCTGCTGCAGGGGTGGAATCCCCACAGAGATAATCTACTAGGGCAGTGCCACTAAGGCAGAACACAATCAACAGTAGGAAAAGACAACACACCTAATAAGACATAACATCTACAAGTTATATATCTGGTAAGATGTTAATATACAGAATATATGGAGAACACCTACAACGCAACAACAACAAGGAAATCCAGAAAATAGACTAAGATATATCCAGGCCGGGCCCAGTGGCTCACACCTATAATCCTAGAACTTTGGGAGGCCGAGGCGGGCGGATTGCCTGAGCTCAGGAGTTCGAGACCAGCCTGGGCAACACGGTGAAACCTCGTCTCTACTAAAATATAAAAAATTCGCTGGGCATGGTGGCGTGCGCCTATAGTCCCAGCTGCTCGGGAGGCTGAGGGAAGAGAATTGCTTGAACCCGGGAGGTGGAGGTTGCAGTGAGCCAAGATTGCCTGGGTGACAGAGCAAGACTTCATCTCAAAAAAAAAAAAAAAAAGGATATATGCAAAGCAGTTGAGTATATAGAAATTGTCAATAATAATAATAAGTGCGTGACATCAGCAATTGTTGGATAAATGCAATTTAAAACCACAATGAGATACGACTTCATACCTATTAGCATAGCTACTATCAAAAACAAAATAACAAGAGTTTGGAAGGATGTAGAGAAATTAGAATTCTTCCATACAGTTGGTGGAAATGGAAAATAGTGTAACAAGTAAGTAATATGGTGGCCCCTAAAAAATCAAACATAAAATTGCCATAAAATCGAGCAAATCCTCTTCTGGGTATATACCCAAATAATTGAAAACAATGACTTGAAGAGATGTTTGTATACCCATGTCGTTAAAAGTATTATTCACATTGGCCAAAATGTGGAAACAACTCACGTGTCCATCAGTGGATAAATGGATACACAAAACATGTATACACATCTAGTTAAAAACTGAGTGTATGTGTGAAAAAAATCCAAAGGTCTAAATGAATGAAGGCCTACTTCATGCTCATGCATACTAAGACTCAGTTTTGTAAAGATATAAATTATTTTCTTTTTTAACTTTCATTTTGCATTCGGGATACATGTGCAAGTTTATTATATAGGTAAACTCATGTCTTGAAGATGTATTCTACAAATCATTCATTTCATCACACAGGTATTAAGCCTAGTACCCATTAATTGTTTTTCTTATTCTTCACCTTCTCCCACCCTTCATCCTCTTGTAGGCCCCCCTGTCTGTTGTTCCCCTCTATGAGTCCATGTGTTCTCATCTTTTAGCTCCCACTTGTAGCTAAGAACATGTAGTATTTGGTTTTCCATTCCTACATTAGTTTGGTAAGGATAATGACCTCCAGTTCCGTCCATGTTCCTGTGAAGGATATGACCTCATCCCTTTTCATGGCTGCATAATATTTCATGGTGTATAGGTATTCCATGCTCTTGATCCATTCTATCATTGATGAGCATTTAGGTTGATTTCATATCTTCGCTATTGTGAATAGTTCTGCAATGAACATACACGTTCATGTGTCTTTATGGTAGAAAAGTTAAATTTTCTATCCATACTAGTGTATAAACATGTTATGTATGTGCAAATGACCAGGATAAGAAGAATAAATGTTAATACATAACTTTAGTTATTACAGTACTCTTATATCATATTGATAGTTTACCTTGTTTTTCCACATTTCTTTTGAGGAACTGTTTCTCATCCCTCCACTTTAGCCATATAGACAGAATGGAAATTGCCTTTCTTTTATGTGACCCTACTGCTACTACCACAGGCATCATTCAGAGTCAAGGAATGGGCACATGAATGGAACTGAGACAACCAGCCTTTTTTGAGATTTTTCTAGCTGGAGGTATCAGTAAAGAGCCTTTTTCTTTCTAGTCAGAGAGACATAAGAATATAAGAGCTATTGGTGGATATTTTATTCAATTTATAGAGAAAGCCAGTCTTACAGAATAAAACACACTGAAGAGAAAATGTAAAGGCTGAAGACAGCTCTGAAATATATATATTTCAATAGTTTTTTGGGAACAGGTGGTGTTTGGTTACATGAATAAGTTCTTCTGTGGTGATTTCAGAGATTTTGGTGCACCCAGCACCTAAGTAGTATACACTGTACCCGATGTGTAGTCTTTTATCCCTCACCTCTTTCCCACCCTTCCCCTTGAGTCCCCAAAGTCCACTGTGTCATTCTTATGCCTTTGCATCCTCATAGCTTGAGCTCCCACTTACAAGTCAGAACACACAATGTTTCATTTTCCATTCCTGAGTTACTTCACTTAGAATAATGGTCTCCAACTCCATCCAAGTTTCTGTGAATGGCATTCTTTCTTTCCTTTTTATGGCTGAGTAGTATTCCACGGTATGTATATTCCACATTTTCTTTATCTGCTTGTTGATTGATGGACTTTTGAGCTGGTTCCATATTTTTTGCAATTGCAAATTGTGCTGCTATAAACATGTGGGTGCAAGTGTCTTTTTCATGGAATGACTTCTTTTTCTCTGGGATTGCTGGATCAAACGGTAGATCTACTTTTAGTTCTTTAAGGGATTTCCATACTGTTTTCCATAGTGGTTGTACTACTTTACATTCCCACCAGCAGTGAAAAAGTTCTCTTTTCACCAAAACCACATCAACATCTATGATTTTTTTTTTCTTTTTAATTATGGCTGTTCCTGCATGAGTAAGGCGGGATTTCATTGCGATTTTGATTTACATTTCCCTGATCTTTAGTGACGCTAAGCATTTTTTTTTTTTTAATGTTTCTTGGCCATTTGTATATCTTCTTTTGAGAATTGTCTATTCATGTTCTTAGCCCACTTTTGATGGGATTATTTGGTTTTTGTCTTGCTGATTTGTTTGAGTTCTTTGTAGATACTAGTTCTTTGTTGCATACAGAGTTTGAATACATTTTCTCCCACTCTGGGGGTTTTCTGTTAATCCTGCTGATTTTTTTTTTTTTTTTTTTTTTTTTTTGCTGTGAAGAAGCTTTTTAATTAAGTCTCATCTATTTATCTTTGTTTCTATTGCATTTGTTTTTGGTTCTTGGTAATGAACTCTTTGCCTAAGTCAATGTCTAGAAGTGCTTTTCAGATGTTATCTTTCAGAATTTTTGTGGTTTTGGGTATTAGATTTAAATCTTTGATCCATCTTGAGTTGATTTTTGTATAATGTGAGGGATGAGGATCCAATTTCATTCTTCTAAATGTGACTTGTCAATTATCTCAGCACCATTTGTTTAATAGGGTGTCGTTCTCCCACTTTATGTTTTTGTTTGCTTTGTTGAAGATCAGTTGGCTGTAAATATTTGACTTTGTTTCTGGCTTCTCTATTCTGTTTCCTTGGTCTAAGTGCTTATTTTTATACCAGTACCATGCTGTTTTGATAACTACAGCTTTGTAGTATAATTTGACATCTGGAATGTGATGCTTCCAGATTTGTCCTTTTTGCCTAGTCTTGCTTTGGCTAAGTGGGCACATTTTGGTTCCATATGAATTTTAAGATTGTTTTTTCTAGTTGTGTAAAGAATGATGATGGCATTTTGATGGGAATTGCATTGAATTTGTATATTACTTTTGGCAGTATGGTAATTTTCACAATATTGATTCTACCAATTCATGGGCATGGGATGTGTTTCCAGTTGTTTGCATCATCTATGATTTCTTTCAGTAGCGTTTTTGTAGTTTTCTTTGTAGAGGTCTTTTACTTCCTTGGTTAAGTGTATTCCTAAGTATTTTATTTTATTTTTTTTTCAGCTATTGTAAAAGGGGATGAGTTCTTGGTTTAATTCTCACTTTGGTCGTTGTTGGTGTATAGCAGAGCTACTGATTCGTGTACACAGATTTTGCATCTTGAAATTACTGAATTCATTAATGAGACCTAGGAGCTTTTTTAATGAGTCCTTAGAGTTTTCTGCGGATAGGATTATATCGTCAACTAACAATGACAGTTTGACTTCCTCTTCACCGATTTGAAGGCCCTTTATTTCTCTCTCTTGTCTGATTGCTCTGGCTGGGACTTCCAGTAGTATGTTGAATAGAAGTGGTAAAAATGGGCATCCTTGACTTGTTCCAGTTCCACGGGGAATGCTTTCAACTTTTCCCCATTCACTATAATGTTGACTGTGGGTTTGTCACATATGGCTTTTTTTTTTTTTTTACCTGAAGATATGTCCCTTCTGATTTTGCTGAGGGTTTTAATCATAAATGGATGCTGGATTTGTAAATGTTTTTTCTGCATCTACTGAGATGATCATATCATTTTTGTTTTTTTTATTTTTGAACAATATTCTTAAGTCGGTTCCTACCCATAACACAACCCCTTCTGAAGAAATAATTCTTATTCTACACTCAGCCTCCTTTCAAGGAGAAAACTCTTGGTTGTTATACACTGGAACCTGTTAACCATTCTACTGGTCACACTCAAATAACCTATGACTGGAACACCTGGCTCAAAGGCAGTCAATCACCACTATCTTTAATGTCTTATAATGTTGCCTGACATAAAAATTTGTATCAGATGAGAGGTGATGAACTAGGTAGCCAAACCACTAAATATATGGAAAGAATCTTTCAGTTGCTAGCAATAAGAAAGACTGAAAATGACTCATAGAAAAACCAAGTTATGAATAAGCAGAAGTGGTAAATACAAAAAGGTATTATGAAAACAATATATAGAGAAAAAAGTTGAACAATGTAAAAACTGAGGTAATTATTGGTAGTAACAAGTACAGGAGAAGCAAAGACAAGAGAAAAGGAATTGCCAGAATGAAAGATGTTTAATACAGGCTACCAAGAGACAAATATGACAATTATTATCCCAAAAGTTTGAGCACTCTCAGTTCCTAAACTGCATTTCATCTCCAGTTATGCAGTCATATAATTGATTTTGCAATCCTACAAAATTGCTCTTTCCTTTACCAACATATGTGGCATTTATTATTTATTAAAATAATTTAAGTGAATTTCTTTTCTTCTTGATAAAAATAAACTAAGTACGACAGTTCTATATTTTGTTCTATCTAATGCAATTCTGAATTATTTACAAATGCATATGGTTTGATAAGACTTCTTAAGAAAATAACAAGGAATCAAATATTTATAAGAAATATACCCATGCACCAAACAATTAAAGCATGGTTTCTATTAAGGTGTACAATTGTTATGGTAAAAAGATTGAGTCTTTTCTTTTTTAAACATGATTTTTTTTCTTAAGGTCGTGAATATTATTTCAGGATTTTTCTATTTTGTTTCTACTTTTCAATACATTATTTCAAAAGCTATCTGATCTGACTATTGAATCTGAAACTCTGCTAGACTTGGCAAAATATCTTACAGAACATATGTTCATCGGGACTTCTTTATCTTTTTTTATTTTGAGATGGAGTCTCGCTCTGTCGCCCAGGCTGGAGTGCAGTGGTGCCATCTCGCCTCACTGCAAGCTCCACCTCCTGGGTTCACACCATTCTCTTGCCTCAGACTCCCAAGTAGCTGGGACTACAGGCGCCCACCACCACGCCTGGCTAATGTTTTGTATTTTTAGTAGAGACAGGGTTTCACCGTGTTAGCCAGGATGATCTCAATCTCCTGACCTCGTAATCTGCCTGCCTAGGCCTCCCAAAGTGCTGGGACTACAGACGTGAGCCACCGTGCCCAGCCTATCTTTTTTTTTTTTTTTTTAACTTTTATTTTAAGTTCAGGGGTATGTGTGCAGGTTTGTTATATAGTTGAGCTCATGTCATGGAGTTTGTTGTACATATTATTTCATCACCCAGATATTAAGCCTAGTACCCATTAGTTATTTTTCCTGATCTTCTCCCACCTTCACCCTCAACGCTCCAGTAGGTCCCAGTGGCTATTGTTCCCTTCTATGAGTCAATGTGTTCTCATCATTTAGCACTCACTTATAAGTGAGAACACATGGTATTTGGCTTTCTAGTCCTCCTTTAGTCTTCTAAGGATAATAGCCTCCAGCTCCATCCTTGTTTCTGCAAAGGACATAATCTCATTCTTTATTATGGCTACTTAGTATTCGAAAGTGTATAGGTACCCCATGCTCTTCATCCAGTCTACCACTGATGGGGATTTAGGTTCATTCCATGTCATTACTATTGTGAATAGTTGTGCAATAAACATACATGTATATGTGACTTTATAACAGTATGATTTATATTATTTTGGGTATATACTCAGTAATGGAATTGCTGGGTCAACTGTTATTTCTGCTATTAGGTCTTTCAGGAATGGCCAATGTTTTTCACAATGAACTAATTTACACTCCTACCAAAAGTGTATAACCATTGCTTTTTCTTTCCAACTTTACCTGCATCTGTTATTTTTTGACTTTTATTAATAGCCACTCTGACAAGTGTGAGATAATGTCTCACTGTGGTTTTGATTTGAATTTCTCTAATAATCAGTGATGAGCTTTGTTTCATATGCTTGTTGGTGACATGTTTGTATTGTTTTGAAAAGTGTCTCTTCATGTCCTTTGACTTCTTTTTAATGGGATTGTTTGTTTTTCTCTTGTAAATTTGTTTCTTGTAGATGCTGAATGTCAGATGCATAGTTTGAAATAATTTTCTCCCATTCTGCAGGATGTCTGTTTACTCTGTGGATAGTTTCTTTGGCTGTGCAGAACCCTTTAGTTTAATTAGATCCTATTTGTCAGTTTTTGCTTTTGTTGCAATTGCTTTTGACATCGTTGTCATAAAATCTTTGCCCATTTCTATATCCAGAATGGTATTGCCTAGATTATCTTCCAGGCTTGTTATGCTTTTAAGTTTTACATTTAAGTCTTCAATCCATCTTTAGTTAATTTTCTATATAGCGTAAGAATGAGATCCAGTTTCATTCTTCCGCATATAACTAGCTAGTTATTCCAGCACCAATTATTGAATAGGGAGTGCTTTACCCATTGCTTGGTTTTGTCAGCTTTCTAGAAGATGAGATAGGTGTAGGTGTGTGGCCTTAGTTTTGGGCTTTCTATTCTGTGTCATTGCTCTATGTCTGTTTTTGTACCCATCCCATGCTGTTTCAGTTATTGTAGCCCTGTAGTATATTTTGGAGTCAAGTAGTGTGATGCCTTCAGCTTTGTTCTTTTTGTTTAGGATTTCCTTGGCTATTCAGAATGTTTTCTGGTTCCATATAAATTTTAAAATCATTTTTTCTAGTTCTATGAAAAATTTTATTGACAGTTTAATAGGAATAAAGTTAAACCTATAAGTTGCTTTGGGCTGTATGAACATTTTAATGATATTCATTTTTTCTATACATGGGAATGGAATGTTTTTCCATTTGTTTGTGTTATCTCTAATTTCTTTGACAAGTGTTTTGTAGTTCTCTTTGTAGAGTTCTTTCACCTCCTTGGTTTTCTATATTCCTTGATATTTTATTTCTCTGTGGCAATTGTGAATTGAATTGCATTTCTGATTTGGCTCTCCGCTTGACTATTGTTGGTGTGTAGGCATGCTAGTAATTTTTGTACATTGATTTTGTACCCTGAGATTTTGCTGAAGTTTCTCTTATCAGCTTAATATGCTTTTAGACTGAGACTATGGGGTTTTCTAGATATCGAATCACGTCACCTGCAAACAGGGATAGTTTGACTTTCTTTTTATTTGCATGCCCTTTATTTCTTTCTCTTGCCTGGTTACAATGGCCAGTACTTCCAATACTATGATGAGTACGATTAGTGAGAGAGATCATCCTTGTTTTGTGCCAGTATTTAAATGGAACGCTTCCAGCTTTTCCCTGTTAAGTATTATGTTGACTGTGGGTTTTTCATAGATGATTTTTATTATTTTGAGGTATGTTTCTTCAAATCCTAACTCATTGAGAGTTTTTAGCATGAAGGGGTATTGAATTTTATCAGAAGCCTTTCTGCACCTGTTGAGTTTTTGTCTTTAGTTCTCTGTATGTGATAAATCACATTTATTGATTTGCATATGTTAAACTAACCTTGCATCCCAGAGATAAAGCCTACTTGATCATGGTGGATAAGCTTTTTGATGTGCTGCTTAATTCAGTTTGCCAGTACTCTCACTGAGGATATTTGCATCAGTGTTCATCAAGGATATTGACCTGAAGTGTTTTGTTGTTGTTGTTGTTGTGTCTCTGCCAGGTTTTGGTATAAGGATGATGCTGGCCTCAAAGAATGAGATAGAGAGGAATTCCTCCTCCTTAGATTTTTAAAAATAATTTCAGTGAGAATACTACCAGCTCTTCTTTGTACATTTGGTAGAATTTTTTTGTGAATCCATCTGGTACTGGGTTGTTTTGGTTGGTACGCTATTACTGGTTCAATTTTAAAGTTCATCATTGCTCTGTTCAGGGCTTTAATTTCTTTCTGGCTCAAACTTGGGAGATACATGTAATCAGGAATTTATTTATGTATTCTCGATTTTTGTTTGTATACATAGAGGTGTTCATAATATTCACTGATGGTTATTTGTATTTCTGTGGGGTTCGTGGTAATATCCCCTTTGTATTTTCTATTTGTACTTTTTTGGATCTTCTCTCTTTTCTTCTCTATTAGTCTATCCGGAGGTATAACTATTTTATTATTTTTTAAAAAAACTCCTGCATTTGTTGATTTTTTTTTTCTTTGAATGGTTTTGTATCTCAGTGTCTTTCAGATCTTATTTTCGTTATTTTTTGTCTTCTGCTACCTTCGGAGTTTCTTTGCTCTTTGTTTTCTAGTTCTTTTAGTTGTGATGTTAGGTTTTTAAATTCAGATCTTTATAAATTTTGATGTGAGCACTTAGTGCTGTATATTTCTCTCTTAATACTGTCTTAGCTTTTCCCTAGATATTCTGTTATGTTGAATCTTTGTTCTCATTAATTTCATACAACTTCTTGATTTCTGCTTTAATTTCTTTATTTACTCCAAAATCATTCAGGAGCAGGTTGTTTACTTTTCATGTAATTGTATAGCTTTTAGTGATTTTCTTACTCTTGAACTCTATTTCTATTGCACTGTGGTCTGAGAGAGGGGTTAGTGTGATTTTGGTTCTTTTGCATTTGCTGAGGATTATTTTATGTCCAATTGTGTAGTCAATTTTAGGGTATGTATGATGTGCAGATGAGAAGTATCGGGTGAAATTCACCTCCGATATTCAATGTGGGTTCTTTTCTATTTCCCTAAGCATTGGCTGGTCTGAGAAATAAAGGGAAAGAGTACAAAAGACAGAGATTTTAAAGCTCAGTGTCTGGGGGAGACATCACATGTCAACAGGTTCCGTGATGCTCCCTGAGCTGTAAAACCAGCAAGTTTTTGTTAGCAATTTTCAAAGGGGAGGGAGTGCACGAATAGGGTGTGGGTCGCAGAGATCACATGCTTTAAGGGCAACAAAAGATCACAAGGCAGGAGGTCAGGGCGAGATCACAACATCAGGGTGAAACTAGAATCACTAATGAACTTCCACGTCCAGCTATGCATGCATTGTCATTGATAAACAGGGTTCAAGAGCAGAGGACCGGTCTGACTATAATTTGCCAGCCTGGAATTTTCTAATCCTAGCAAGCCTAGGGGTGCTGCAGGAGACTAGGGTGTAATATTCCTTACTGGGGAAAGAATTCAATGATATTTATCTTACCCATTTTCGGTAATAAGAGAAATATGGTTCTGTTCCGCCTGGCCCACAGACAGTCAGACTTTAAAGTTATCTCCCTTGTTCCCTGAACATTGTTGTTATCCTTTTCTTTTTTCAAGGTGCCCTGATTTCATATTGTTCAAGCACATATGCTGTACAACCAATTTGTGCAGTTAACGCAATTATCACAGAGTCCTGAGGCAACATACATCCTCCTCAGCTTATAAAGATGTTGGGATTAAGAGATTAAAGACAGGCATAGGAAATCACAAGGGTATTGATTGGGGAAGTGATAAGTGTCCATGAAATGTTCACAATTTATGTTCAGGGATTGCAGTAAAGACAGGTGTAAGAAATTATAAAAGTATTAATTTGGGGAACTAATAAATGTTCATGAAATCTTCACAACTTATGTTCTTCTGCCATGGCTTCAGCTGGTCCCTCCATTCGGGGTCCCTGACTTCCCACAACAGAGAAGAATGTATATTCTATTGTTTTTGGATGGAGAATTCTGTCATGTTCATTTGATCCCATGCTGAGTTCAGGTCCTGAATATCTTTGTTAATTTTCTGTCTCAATCAGTGATCTGTCTAATATTATCAGTGGGCTGTTAAAGTCTCCCACTATTATTGTGTGGGAGTCTAAATCTCTTTGTAGGTTGCTAAGAACTTTTTTAAAGAATCTAGGTACTCTTGTGTTGGGTGCATATATATTTAAAATAGTTAAGTCTTCTTGTTGAACTAAACACTTTACTATTATGTAATGCTCTTCTATGTCTTTTTTTATCCTTTTGAGTTTAGGTTCTTTTTTCAGATATTAAGATGGCAACCCCTGCTTTTCTTTTCTTTTTCATTTGCTTTCTAGTTTTTTCCACCTCTTTGTTTTGAGCCTATGGGTGTGAGATAGGTCTCTTGAAGACCACATACCATTGAATCTTGGTTCTTTATCCAGTTTGGCACTCTGTGCTATTTAATTAGGTCATTTAGTCTATTTACATTCAAGGTTAGCATTGATATTTGTGAATTTGATTGTGTCATCAAGATGTTAGCTGGTTATTATGCAGACTTGTTTGTGTGGGTGCTTTCTACTGTTAGTGTTCTATGTATTTAAGTGTGCTTTTGTGTAGTGACTGTAGTGATTTCTCCTTTCCCTCATTAGTGCTTCTTTCAGGAGCTCTTGTAAGGCAGGTCTCATGGTAAAGAATTCCCTCAGCATTTGCTTTTGTGAAAAGGATCTTATTTCTCCTTTGCTTTTGAAGCTTAGTTTGTCTAGATATAAAATTATTGATTAGAATGTCTTTTATTTGGGAATGTTGAATATTTGCACCTTAATTTCTTTGGGCTTGTAGAGTTTCTACTGAGAGGTGTGTTGTTAGTCTGATGGACTTCTCTTTGTAGGTGAAGTGAACTTTCTAGCTAGCTTTAACATTTTTTCTTTCATTTTGACTTTGGGGAATCTGAAGATTATGTGTGTTGGGAATGACCTTCTAATGAAGTATCTTACTAGAATTCTCTGCCTTTACTGCATTTGAATGTCAGCCTTTCTAGCCAGGTTGGGGAAGTTCTCATGGATGACATCCTGCAATATGTTTTCCAAGTTGCTTCCATTCTCTCCATCTCTTTCAGGGGCACCAATGAGTAGTACATTTGATCTCTTTACATAATCCTGTATTTGTCAGAGGTTTTGTTTGTTCCATTTCATTTTTTTCCTCCATTCTTGTCTGACTGTCTTATTTCAGAAAGCCAGTCTTTAAGCTCTGAGATTCTCTCATCAGCTTGGGCTGTTCTGCTGTTAAAATTTGTGATTGCATTATGAAATTCATGTAGAATGTTTTTCAACACTATCAGGGTGATTACATTCTTTTCTACACTGAGTATTCTGTCTGTCAGCTCTTGTATCATTTTATTGTAATTCTTAGCTTGTTTGTATTGTGTTTCAACATACTGCTGCACATCAGTATCTCCATTTCTATCCACATTTTGTCATTTCAGCTATCTCAGCTCAGTTCAGCACCCCTCCTGGAGGGTTAGTGCAGTTGTTTATAGGAAAGAAGGCACTCTGGCTTTTTTAGTTGTCAGAGTTCTTGTTCTTGTGCTGGTTCTTTCTCATCTTTGTGGGCTGATGTTCGTTTAATCTTTGAAATTGCTATCCTTTGGACTTGTTTTCTTTTATCTTTTTTGATGACTTTGAGGGTTTAATTATGTAAGATGGATTCAGTCTGCTGGTTACATTTCTGGAAGACTTCAGGGGGCCAGAATTCAGCTCCCAACTCTTGGCTTATGTGTTCTAAACCTTGGGGACTTGTATCATGCCCTGATTTATTTCTCTGGCTCCTTGAGTTTAGGAACCCACTGCACTAGGGGGAGCCAATGTGCTTCTGGACTGCTGGTCACTACACTCTGATGGGTGATGCCTTCCAAAGCATTTCACAGGGTAGTGGCAGTAAAATTCACTGTTGTTCATATGTGCCAGCAGTAGCAGCAGGGCGGGGAAATGCACACTCATGATCTGCATCAGGGTGGTAACGGATTCAAGGGCATTCGTCTCCCCAAGGGCATTCACAGCAGCAGTAAAGGCAGGATGGCCCTGCGATTGCAAGGAACCTCCCTTGTCTACTATGTGAATGGTCACACTGGAGGTGATGTTAAGAGGGGGTTGGGACACTTGCAGGTGCAGTTCTGTGTGCACCTTCTGTGACTTCTCAGGGTGGAGAAGGGCCTACTGTTCTCGGTGCCTAGTTTCACTCAGGCACAGTGTTGCCACAATGGCATCTTGTTGGCTGGAGCAGGCATGGGATGCTCTGTGCCTGCTAAGGTCTTGACGCAATGGTGGGACAGGGGAATGGGGTGCACTGCAGGCAGCAGCAGAGCTAGGTCAGGGTACACACACACGTGTGCTGGTGGGGCAGGGAAGCTAAAACTCATGCATACACACACTGGCAAAGGGATGTGGAGGATTGCAGTGGGCCTGGAGAAAGCTGTAGTATGGGGAGTGATACGGCGGACCGGTGCATGGCTGTGGTGCCGCCCCATTGGAGCTCTCTGCCAGTCAGGCACAATCCACCAGTGCAGGAGCTACAATGCAGAAACCCTGGGCACCCAAGGCTGCCCTGCAAGCAGGCATTACCAAGCTGGGGCCTCAGTAGAAGCCAGTACAACAAGGGATACTCAGGCCAGACTGGTTCTGTCTAATGGGCAAGACTGCTCAGCAGAATTTAGGTTTGACAGCTCTCCCAGTGCTAAAGTCTTCTATGGCAACAAGTTGAGCCTGTGAGGGATGGGCATCCCTGGCCATGCTCCACTACAGATGCTCCCACACTAAACCCTCTGGGCTCTGCACTGGCTGGAGTTCTGCCCCTACCATTTCTCTAAGCAGCTTTCTCTGCCAACTCAAGTGTCTATAGTTGTAGAGGGGTCTATTTCTGCCAGGATTCTAGAGGTCTGTGGGGAGAGTGGGCTGCTCCTTGGCACTTCAAGTCATTGGCTGCCCCAGAGTCACTAGGAGCCCAGAATGAGTCCCTGTGTTTGGTAGTGCCATGCAGGATTCCCAGCTTCCTCCCACTTCAGGCTAGCTTCTGTGTCTTCCCTCCATTCACTCTCCAAGCCTTCCCATCTGAATATTTGTTAGGAGTGCACCAGTCATCCCCATCCCTCTGTGGGAGCTGTTCCACGTAGCCAATTCTACTCAGTCATCTTGCTCAAATCCACCAGAAGACTCTATAAAAATATATGCTGAGTAATTACGGTAGGATCCTTGTTTCCAGCAATTCAACTTTTAGGCATTCAATAGAAATGACAACGTGTGTCCATGTAAACACCTGTACACATATGCTCATTATAACTGTATTATAAGAGCCAAATACCTCAGCAGCCAGCCCCCAACCAGTACATGAGACAATTCAAACTCCCATTTTTTAATTTGATACATACTTTCTTTTTTCTTTTCTTTTCTTTTTTTTTTTTTTGGTGAGGGCGGGGACGGAGTCTCGCTCTGTCACCCAGGCTGGAGTGCAGTGGCGTGATCTCAGCTCACTGCAACCTCCGCCTCTTGGGTTCAAGCAATTCTCTGCCTTAGCCTCCTGAATAGCTGGGATTGCAGGCGCCTGCCACCACGCCCAGCTCACTTTTTGGTATTTTTGGTAGAGATGGGGTTTCACCATTTTGGCAAGGTTGGCATTGAACTCCTGACCTCGTGATCCACCCGCCTCGGCCTCCCAAAGTGCTGGGATTACAGGTGTGAGCCACCGCGCCCGGCTTGATACATACTTTCATTGAAATGTTGGTAAAATAAATGTGGTGTCTTTAGTGGGATAAAAATTTCACACAATTTTTAGATATGTATGTATATATGTGTATATATATACACACACATACAAATACACCCACATATATATTCATATTTATACATATATACTTTATATGTATACATAAAAGATGTTGACAAAATCAGTCAAAATTGACATAAGAAGTCTATTTTGTTCATTTATTTTCAAGATCTATAAATCATTTTACTGAAATTCAACAAATAACACAACAGTCTTTCTAGGTTGGGGGCCACTCTCTGCAAGCCATTTCCCACACTCTAGAAGCACAGATCTTGCACAGTATTTTTTTTTAAAGTTACCTCTATATAGAAATCAGACTCTGCCACGACACCATCATGAACTATTTACAAACCTTCACATTATAGTATTCCTTTTATGCTTTTTCCCTCCTTTCTTTTCATACCCAGCGGCTCCAGTACTTTCCCTTGACTCATCCTGAAGGGGTGGAGGTTACTGTAGGGGAAGGGGTGGTAGGCTACTCATAACTACTGGCACCAGCCTTAGGATGTTGTCCCTTACCACAAGGTGGTGAATAGTCTCCTCCCAATTGGAGGGGTGGAGGACTTGGTGCAAAGACATGGGGGATTAGACAGAATAGGTGAGTTGGAGTAACTCCCTATAGGCACAAGCATCTGCAGCCTGTCCTGACCCCAGCCTGCACCCTCTTAACTCCTCAACTGGGGATGGGGGAGCAAAAACTAGTTGCAGTAGGGGGATCAGCCCAGCCCTGGGTAGAAGGTGAAGCCCCTGCCCAGTCCCCACTCCTATCAACAGCCAGCAAACTGTCCATCCATCTGAAGGCGGGAACAGATGGCAGGTAGGTGGGAAGAATCAGGCTGGCACTGCCCCCAGCCTCTGTACAACACAGGAGAAATTGAAGTAGCAAATGGCTGAAATGCTTTGACTAGGGGTTAAAAGGGAAGTGAAGGAAACGAAGTTCCTACTTGTATACAGCACCCACAGCCTAGGGGCTGGAAGAAGGCAGACCTTGCTAGTAAAGTGCTATAGCCTCTAGCAGGGTTAGGCCCCAGGCAAACTTGGAAGAAAGCAGACCAGGCAAGGAACCAGGTACTGGGCATTCCTGACTGGTATATGCCCTTCCATGCTTCTTGCAGGGGTGGCTGGGGAGAGTAGGCGGATAACTCTGCCATTAGCCTTCACCAGCCACCAACCACCTCTTGTCCGCACACAAACCAACACCCAACCAATACCGCAGGACTGATCCGCTCACAGCTGAAGGTAATGTGCCAACAGAGGTTACTCAGAGTCGTGGCCCCAGCCTGAGCTCCTCAATGGAAGCCACACCTTGAGCCTGGGAGTTTCTTGCTGGAGCAGGAGGTGCTATTGTCTGCTACTTCCCAGGCTCACACCTCATAGAAGATCACAGGGAAATCCATGTGGATTGCGGGGGTGGGGGTGGTGGTTCCAGGAAGTCTATTTTACAGTTAAATAAAACTGAGTAAAGCAAATAATAATAAATAAAAACAATGGACTATCATAAGTGACTATTTTATTATAAAATATTGTAAATTTGGTATATTAAAAATGCAAGATGAAATTTTTCCTACTTTGATAGAATAACTGGTAGTGGACTTGACCTCCTTTCAGAAAAAGTTATAAAACTAGAAAATACAGATAAAATACTGTTTGCAGACATTGGCAAACATGCAGGATAGAACTGTAATCAGTGAAGGAATAAAAGGAGGTAAGCACCACAATACCCCAGACAGAGAAATAGGAAAGGTAAACTCAGGAAAACACCAGTAATCTCCCTGGATTGAAAAGACCAGAATTGAAATTTTGGAAAGTTTAGATGGCTAAACTTTGGAATTTGTGGAATAGAGTACCAGAGTTGAAGAAATAGCATGGAGGAAGAGCTTCACAAATCTGCATAGAAAAGCCTTTGAACTTTTTGCTCAGTAAAAAGCTGTGCATGCATAAGATGAAATTCCACGAGGTAAGACATAACTGGAAAGTCCTGACTTGAATCATTCCCAGAAATTACACAGGGTGGGGAAACATTTAAATCCTGGCCAATCAGGTTGAAAAAACTCTTTGTATGATAGATTTTTCAGTAGAGAAGAATTAAACTGATCTGTAAGTAACTTAACTGTTTGTCTAAACATAATTCAAATCTAGTTAATGTAGGACAACAAATTTAGACATTCAACACCATAATATTCACAGATATCTACCATACAGTAAATTATTAAATATGCAAAGAAGCAGAAAATTATGATCCATAAAAGTAAAGTGATGGAGAAACATATGCCATGCTAACAACACGAACAAGAAGAAAGCTGCAGTAACTATATTAATTTCAGACAAAGCGGATTTGAGAGTAAGGAAAAATCTCGAAAGTAAAGAAGGGCATTACATAATGATAAAATAATCAATTCTCCAAGAAGATATAACAATTCTTAATATGTATGTGCTTAACAACGAGCATCTAATATGTAACTATGTCTCAAACAATGAGTCTGATTTTGTCTCGTAGAAAGTGTGGCAGGATTTGGGTCCAAATTAACACTTGATATTTTACTTTTCAGACTCTTTTGCTTTTTTCCAGTCTTAGCATTCAGTTAGCCAGTAGCATCAACCCCTACTATTTACTCCACGTGGGTGAGGTAGGGCAGGACTTTATGGCTATTTCTGTTCCATGGGGTTTTAAATTAATATTAAACATTCCTATGTCTTCTTAATATGTTAAAATACATTCTCTATCATATTTATGGTGTGCATGTGCAAGTATTTTAAAGAGAACTCACGGAGTCACTAGAATTGAAATGCCTCCTCAGCATTTAACCTTTAGTTTTCGTCAAGATTTGAACTACAGAAGTTTACCTAGGCAATCTCTTCCTAGTCTATAGCACATGCAGCTGGTTTTATAAAGCAAATATTCAAATAAAATTTGTTATATCTTCTCCGAAATACTTCACAATAGACACTTCTATAGCATGTAGTTAGAAAAAAAAAAAGGGCCTAAATGAAAATCAATGTACTCTTTAACATTCTCCTGAGACATTTTTATAAACAGATATTAAAAGGTCCTAAGATGGTAAGTGTGTGATAAGTATGTGTGTGCATGTAAAAGGTAAACCTTTTGGACTTATCTGTTGTAGATTTAAAAGGCAGGCTCTCTCTAACACACACATACACCCCCACACCCACATACACTCTTAGGTTTCATGCCACAATATTGTCATCATTAGCCTGTGTGCAAGCTAAGCTATGAGGGAATCAATATATCCTTGAGAGATTGTACTTATTTTATGCTTGCTTCTTCTGCTATCTTCATAGGGTTTGTCCTGAGTGTTCTATAGAATTTATGAATTATCTATTTCATATAAATATGAGCTAATTATTTCTTTTTCTTTTTTTTTTAATGGAAACTGTTGAGAAATGTTTCCAGTTTTGTGGGTACGATGAAAAAAAAAAAAAGAGTATAGCAGAACAATGAGAAGTTGTATATCAAAGCAAGGTAACTGGTATTATTGCGTCAAACAAAATTTTCTTAGTAAACGGGTATTGTCTTTGTGGTAAGCATGTGGCATTAATAATGAGAAAGGGCAAGTTAAAATATGTAATTAGTAATTGAACCAAAGTATGAAACAATGTGTCCACACAAATTTAAGGGATAGATTGTCTGTACTATGCAATTTTGTTCCTTAAGTGTAAAGAACACAAAAATGATAAAAATGTTAATCTTTGTAACAATTAAAATCATGCTGTTAGTGGTTTCTTTTAGAAATAATGGAAGACCTGGTAATCGTGGCCTTGTATTTTCGAATGGAAATAATTAACTGCAGCAGAGCAGCAGTGGCATTTTGGAAATGAAACCATGATCTTTGTAGTAAAATATAGTTTAGCGTTATTTCCACCACTCCTTATTACATTTCTGACACTGAAAGATTTTTAAATCACTCTTTGGCATAGTATCATGATCCAATTAAAATAAAAAGATGCTGCTGATAAAAGTTAAGTAATTATTTGGAGGATGAACTAAATATTAGGAAAAATATCAATTTGAAGTTTTCACAAGCAGGAAAAAAGTGCAAGAAGTAATTGCTAACTTTCAAGATCGCAATATATTATGGATCACAAAAGCACTACAAAATTTTTAAAAACTGTCCATTCAACATTTGCTATAAATTATAATAGTCACATGATTATTTCTGAGTCTTCATACATCAATGACCATTTCATATAATGCTTTCAGGCTATTGAAACATAGAAAATACAGTGTGTTCATGAAAAGATTGCATTATTTTATTGTGGAAGAAACTATGGGAATGTTTAGCTATTTGTCCCTTGAGTATGCTGCTCCGTCCCACATAAGCTCCTTTCTATCCTTCAAGCCAAGTGTTTATATTAACTTTGTCCTATCAACAATTTCTATCTCTTGTTGTTCATTGATATATCATGTTTCTCATTTGAGAAGAATTAATATGCAGTATTCATTCAGTATATGGAATATTTCATGTTATTATTGTTCCTTATCATTGAATATCTCTTGTAATGTTCCTGGGGTGAACAGCCAGGGTAGTAGTGAAATAAAAATTGGCTAATTACTAACAGCTCAGATGGTTGAAACTCGTGGTTGAGATGATTATCTGTGTAGCTTAATTGTGTGCTCTCCTTGGACCTCCTTCTGTAGGTAATTGAAAATCTGCTATGTTATTTCTTTAGCATAAACACTATATTCAGCTGTTAAATCATGTTGCCAAACTTCATTTTTTGTTTCTTGCTCTTAAAAGGGAATGCTAGTAGAAGAGGTTTGTTGCAATGTAACTCAGTTCAGTTGTTTAAGTGTGTTTTTCAGATGTAAACTGTTTAGGTGATTTCTGAAACCAGGTGACTCAAAAGTAGATTTTTATAATACCATGTCAAAATTACTGCATACCTGCTTTAAAGCAAAAGAACATACTGCATCTTGTTTTAGAAAAAAACTTTTGAAACAATAAGTACTCTGAGCATCTAAAAGGACAGTTTAAGCAAATTTTTTTTTACTTTAAAAATTTATGCAAAACGTCAAAACACAGCTGCTTTTCCTCAGAGATTGAATACTATTTGGCTGTGTATTCCTTGGCAAGTTATATAAGTTTGGGTTTCCTTGAACCATTAGGATTTAATGACAGCTTCTTTATACCACATTCACTTTAGGGAACAAAATCCCTCGAAAGTACAGAATTTGGGAATGCCAAGAAATCATCTTTCCTTGAATATAGCTACCAATTGATGAACCCAGATCTTTCTGTTATATCATCAGTACTTTATCAACTCAAATTACACTAAATTACTGTTCAAATCATCCTAAAAGGAGACACTAGCTGTCAATTAAATAAACCGTTAGGTTTAACCTAAAATGAGTTACATGGGCACGATTAATCAGTTTTCGTCTTATTGCTGAGCTCTATCTGATTTCTACAGCCATTTTGCCAAAGTAATTGGTGGATTTTATTACGAAGACTGGACAACTCCACTTTTAGTTTTATGTGTTATTTTATTTAAACAGTGTTAAAATGCACAGATATAACTAGGAGGTTAATAGAGACAATATAGAATTCTTAATGGATGAATAAAGTACAGAAAAATGTATAATAATCTCAGATTCAAATTTAGAAGTGTTAAGAAAATTGTAGGTTAATGAGAAACTAATACATAATACAACTTTGCATGCTTAGCTATATTTACAATGGAAAAATTATGTGAGGCCATGGGATAATACTGCTGGAATTTCTACTATGATTACTTTTATTCTTTTAATACCTATTTTCTAATTGTCTATACAATGTACAGGGCACCAGGTTTATAAAAAGAAAATATACAGTTCCTATGTATTAGTCAAAATACATGCATATGTCATCATAGCAGATAACCCCACTAAACTGCAAGAGATGGAAAAACGATTCCCCTGTGTTCCCAGAAACAGAGGAAAACGGAATAAACGTGGCCACAGAAGTTCATGCAGGATTGCCCTCTTGTTGTTACCAAATGTGTGGTTCTTTCTCCTTCCCTCATGTAGAACACACACTATTCATGTTAAACTCCATGCTTTATAGGTAATGTATGTTGTCAATATCATAGATAGGTTCTTGGAAACTGCAACATTAAGTGAAACAACATACAGCAGGTCCTTGAATAACATAATGGGGAAGATAAAAAAATGGTTTTGTTATATACATTGTTTCATTTAATGTAGCTGTTTCCATGGACCTATCAAAGACATAAAGTGAGGACTTACTGTAATAGTCTTGTAACCACCCAACAGATTCACCTTGCCCACTGTCTAGACGGAGCTGTTATATTAAGACAGGGGAGCTGCAAGAGAGAAAGAGTAATTCACATAGAGCCAGCTGTGTAGGAAACCGAAGTTTTATTATTACTGAAACCAGTCTCCCTGAGAATTCAGGGACTGGAATTTTTGAAGATAATTTGACGGGAGTTCTGACTGTCAGGTTGGAGATGAAATCTTAGGGAGTCGAAGCTGTCCTCTTGACCTGAGTCAGTTCCTGGACGAGTGGCCACAAGACCAGACAAGATAGTTGATTAATCTGGATAGTGTTTGCTGGTACATTGAATGCAACGTCTGCAAAATACATCAAGCAGTGATCTTACATTTCACAATAGTGATGTTATCTCCAGGAGCAATCTGGGGAGGTTAAGAATCTTGCAGCCTCCAGCTGCATGATTCCTAAACCATAATTTCTAATTTTGTGACTAATTTGTTAGTCTTGCAAAGGCAGTGTAGTACCCAGGCAGGAAGGGAATCTGTTTTGGAAAAGGGCTACTATTGTCTTTGTTTCAAAGCTAAACCATAAACTAAGTTTCTCCCAAAGATAGTTTGGCCTACACCCAAGAATGAAGACAGACAACTTTGAGGTTCGAAGCAAAGTGGAGTCAGTTAGGTCATACCTCTTTCACTGTAAAAATTGTCTCGGTTATAATTTTTACAAAAGCAGTTCTGATATCTTTAGTAGTACAAAATTAGTAGAATGCTGTGGTCTTGAAAATAAAGAATCAACATTATTATGTCAATTTTCCTTGAGTTACCTAAATGTAAGACTATTCCAATAAAAATACCATCAAGCATTTTTATGAACCTAGGTTTTAGGATTCATTTGGTAAAACCAACAAGTAAGAATACTTAGGAGGATCTTGAAAAATAGCAATGTTGATAGGAGGGTAAATCCTACCAAATGACAAAATATATTATCATGTTTATTTTATTAAATCAGTAGAGTATTTGCATATACATAGATACATGAATCAGTGGACCAGAAAAAAAAGTCAAGAAATAAAAAAAAGTTATATATGACAAATATGACATCTCACAAAAGTTGGGAGAAAAGATGGGCTTTTTAAATTAGTGGTGTTGGAACTACACAACAGCAAAACACAAAAGTCAAAATTTGATCTGTTCCTCACACCATACACCCTGATGTGTTTCAAGTAGATCAGAGGTTGAAAAGATTGAAAAGTTAAATCAAACACAATACCAGTAGTAGAAGGCAAGGATGCTTTAATCTATTACCTGTGAGAAATGACTATTTTCTTCTTAAAATTCAGATACTGTAAGGGAAAATACTAATAAATTTGATAACATTTAAAAAAACTTTTGTCAGAAAGAAAACACCATCAGCAAAAAAAAAAAAAAAAAAATTAAAAATCATATAAGTTACATAACAGAAAAATAGTTAATATCAATAATATACAAAGAGCTTGTAAAAAAAGAGAGAAGAAATAGCAACAGTCTTATAGGAAAATAGGCGTAAGATAAGAGCATATTAGCCATAGCTAAACATATGAAAATGTATACAACCTCACAAAATATATTAACATTAAAATTACATGGTGATTCCATTTCTCAGTTATCAGATTATTAACAATTCTAAAGCTTGACACAAATCAAAACTTGGCCTTACATTTTTTAATGGAAATAATTAACTGCAACAGAGCAGCAGTGGCATTTTGGAAATGAAACCATGATCTTTGTAGTAAAATATAGTTTAGCATAATTTCCACCACTCCTTACTACATTTCTGACACTGAAAGATTTTTAAATCACTCTTTGGCATAGTATCATGATCCAATTAAAATAAAAAGATGCTGCTGATAAAAGTTAAGTAATTATTTGGAGGATGAACTAAATATTAGAAAAAGAATCAATTTGAAGTTTTCACAAGCAGGAAAAAAGTGCAAGAAGTAATCGCTAACTTTCAAGATAGCCATGTATTATGGATCACAGAAACACTACAAAATTTTTAAAAACTGTCCATTCAACATTTGCTATAAATTATAATAGTCACATGATTATTTCTGAGTCTTCATATGTCAATGACCACTTCATATAATGCTTTCAGGGTATAGAAACATAGAAAATACAGTGTGTTCATGAAAAGATTGCATTATTTTATTGTGGAAGAAACTATGGGAATGTTTAGCTATTTGTCCCTTGAGTATGCTGCTCCGTCCCACATAAGCTCCTTTCTATCCTTCAAAGTGTTTGTATTAACTTTGTCCTATCAACAATTTCTATCTCTTGTTGTTCATTGATATATCATGTTTCTCATTTAAGAACAATTCATATGCAATATTCATTCAGTATGTGGAATATTTCAAGTTATTAATAATTCACAGTTGTTCCTCATTATTGAATATCTCTTGTAATGTTCCTGGGGAGAACAGCCAGGGTAGTAGTGAAATAAAAATTGGCCAATTACTAACAGCTCAGATGGTTGAAACTCATGGTTGAGATGATTATCCGTGTAGCTTAATTGTGTGCTCTCCTTGGACCTCCTTCTGCGGGTAATTGAAAATCTGCTATGTGATTTCTTTAGCATAAATACTATATGCAGCTGTTAAATCATGTTGCCAAACTTCCTTTTTTTTCTTGCTCTTAAAGGAGAATGCTAGTAGAAGAGGTTTGTTGTAATGTAACAGTTCAGTTGTGTAAATGTGCTTTTCAGATGTAAACTGTTTAGGTGATTTCTGAAGCTAGGTGACTCAAAAGTAGATTTTTATAATACCATGTCAAAATTACTGCATACCTGCTTTAAAGCAAAAGAACATACTGCATCGTGTTTTAGAAAAAAAAAAACTTTTGAAACAATAAGTACTCTGAGCATCTAAAAGGACAGTTTAAGCAAATATTTTTTGTTTTACTTTAAAAGTATATGCAAAACGTCAAAACACAGCTGTTTTCCCTCAGAGATTGAATACTATTTGGCTGTGTATTCCTTGGCAAGTTATATAAGATTGGGTTTCCTTGAACCATTAGGATTTAATGACAGCTTCTTTATACCACATTCACTTTAGGCAACAGAATACCTCGAAAGTACAGAATTTGGGAATGCCAGAAAATCATCTTTCCTTAAATATAGCTACCAATTGATGAACCCAGATCTTTGTGTTATATCATCAGTACTTTATCAACTCAAATTACACTAAATTACTGTTCAAATCATCCTAAAAGGAGACACTAGCTGTCAGTTAAATAAACCGTTAGGTTTAACATCAAATGAGTCACATGGGCATGATTAATCAGTTTTTCTGAGCTCTATCTGATTTATAGACCCATTTTACCAAAGTAATTGATGGATTTTATTATGAAGACTGGACAATTCCACTTTTAGTTTTATGTGTTATTTTATTTAAACAGTGTTAAAAGACATAGATATGACTAGGAGGAGATTAATAGAGACAATATAGAATTCTTAATGGATGAATAAAGTACAGAAAAATGTATAATAATCTCAGATGCAAATTTAGAAGTGTTATTTTCTTAATAGAGACCAAAATTCAGATTCTGTAAGAGAAAATAGTAATACATTTGATAACATTTAATTAAAAAATCTTTTGTCAGAAAGAAAACACCATCAGCAAAAAAAAAAAAGAAAAAATTATGTAAGTTATATAACAGAAAAATAGTGTCAGTAATATACAAAGAGCTTGTAAAACAAGAGAAGAAAACAGCAATAGCCTTATAGAAAATAGGCATAAGATAAGAGCATATTAGCCACAGCTTAAACATATAAAAATGTATACAACCTCACAGAATACATTAACATTAAAATTACATGGTCATTCCATTTCTCACTTACCAGATTGTTAACAATTCAAAAGCCTGACCACAGAGTTTTGTTTGTTTGTTTGTTTGTTTGGCAAAGCTATGGAAAAAATAGGCAATCCGAACTACAAAAGGGTACAACCACTTTGGAGTAAAATTTGTCAAGATGTAACAAAAAGAGTCTGACTCAATTTTTTGTAATGGACAGCAGACAACTTTTAAGCCTCACCACTCCCACTTGCCCTTCCACACACATCTGGGCAAGCTGATGAGGAAGCCTGTGTGCTCTTACCTTTGATATCAGTAGGAAGTTCAAAACACACAAGTGCTAGCCCCTACGCAATAATTCTTACCCTAACCCCACTCCCAGCTACCATAAAAAACAAACTAGTCTCCTTCCTCCAGTTTCTCAAGCCATCCTTATTTATGTTTGAGACGTTGCCCTGTTCTTGTCAGAAAAACTCATTGTGTGATTAATAGAACTTTTTATACCATCTTGGTGCATATGTGGCACCATCAGCCTTGATATCCAAACCAAATTTTGGGTGAGGGTCCATCACATTTTTGTGGGACGGCTGTGATAGGGTTGTCTAGAGGGATAGAACTAATAGGATATATGTATATATGAAAGGGAGTTTATTAGGAGACATGACTCATACAGTAACAAGGTGAAGTCCCACAATAGGCTATCTGCAAGTTGAGCAGCAAGGAAGCCAGTAGTGGCCAAGTCCAAGTCCCAAAAATCTCAAAAGTTGGGAAGCTAACATTGCAGCCTTCAGTCTATGTCTGAAGGTCCGAGAGCCCCTGGCAAGACGCTAGTATAAGTTCACGAGTCCAAAAGCCAACTAACTTGGACTCTCATGTTTAAGGGTGGGAAGCATCCAACACAAAAGAAAGATGAAGGCTGGGAGACTCAGCAAGTCAGCTTCTTCCACCTTCTTCTCCTGATTTTTCTAGCCACACTGGCAGGCAATTGAATGGTGCCCACCCACATTGTGTGTGTGTCTTCCTAAGAGTGAGTCTTGCTCTCTCAGCCCACTGATGTAAATGTTAATTTATCCTGACAACACCCGGAAACAATACTTTGCATCCTTCAGCCCAATCAAGTTGACACTCAATATTAACCATCACAATGGCCAAACACATTTATTTACTTTTGACTCAGAGTCCACTTCTAAGAATCCATCTCAAAGTCATCTAGCAAAAAAATATAAAAATATGGGCGGTCCCGGCTTCTGTGGGGCGCTGCCCGGTGGCTCTGGCCCCGCGGGGCCATTGGCCCAGCCCGCCGGCCCCTGAGCTCCAGTAGCCCGCCGCTGCAGGAGCTGTTCGCCCAGGGCGGGCCCTTGCGGACCTTCCTCCAGCGCCAGGCGGGGTCTGAAGCCCATTTGAAGGTCAGGAGGCCGGAGTTGGCGGCAGTGATCAAACTGCTGAACGAGAAGGAGCAGGAGCTGCGGGAGACCGAGCCCTTGCTGCACGATGAGAATGAAGATTTAAGGAAACTTGCAGAGAATGAAATAACTCTGTGTCAAAAAGAAATAACTCAGCTGAAGCATCAGATTTTCTTACTTTTGGTTCCCTCAGAAGAAACAGATGAAAATGAACTGCAGGAGTTGGAGGTCAGGAGGCAATGTTGTTTACTTCAGAGATATTTGATATGTATCAACAATATGCTGCATTTAAAAGACGGCATTTCGAAACCCTGGAGTATTTTCCAAGTGAAATAGGTGGCCTTAGACATGCATCTGCCAGTATTGGGGGTTCAGAAGCCTATAGGCACATGAAATTTGAAGGAGGTGTGCACAGAGTACAAAGAGTGCCAAAGACACAAAAGCAAGGCCGCATCCATACTAGCACCATGACTGTAGCGATATTACCCCAGCCTACTGAGATTAATCTCGTGATTAATCCGAAAGATTTGAGAATTGACACTAAGCGAGCCAGTGGAGCTGGGGGGCAGCATGTAAATACCACAGACAGTGCTGTCCGGATAGTTCATCTTCCAACAAGTGTTGTTTCTAAATGTCAACAAGAGAGATCTCAACTGAAAAATAGAGAGCTGGCTATGACAAAGTTACGTGCCAAACTGTACAGCATGCATCTAGAAAAAGAAACAAATAAAAGACAGAATGCTAGAAAAATTCAGATTGGAAGTAAAAGAAGATCAGAGAAAATAAGAACATATAATTTTCCACAGAACCGGGTCACAGATCACAGAATAAGCAAGACACTGCATGATCTTGAAACTTTTATGCAAGGAGATGATCTACTGGATGAACTTGTACAGTCATTGAAGGAATACGCCGATTATGAATCTTTAGTAGAAATTATTTCCCAAAAAGTTTAAGTTGATTTGTTATTTATAGACTTTTGTAGCTTAGAAAAATTCTACAGCACATCCACATAGGGTGAAAATACCCTTATTCTCTTAAAAAACATGAGTTAACACAGTTGGAGGTAATATGCATATTTTGAAGTCATAGATAATTTACACAGATCTCTCTCAATGCATTAGTAAAAATCATACAATATACAGATGGTCCTCGATTTACATTGTGGTTAATTCCCAGTAAACCCATCATAAGTTAAAAATGCATATAACGTTAGCAACACAGCAGCCTCCTACTTAATGACAGCCTGATGTAACAATTTTCCAATTTTACCGTGGTATGAAAGAGGCATAATTTGTAAGTCCTAAGGAGCTCGTCAGCTTGAAATGGGGCTGCATCCCTGTAAACCCATCATAAAGTCAAAAAATCCTAAAACCATCATAAGTTGGTGACCACCAGTAATCACGATGTAGTGATAAATCTTGGACACTTCCTTACAATAAGTAGACAAAGGAAAATCATCCTTTGTCCTGTTCTGTGTAAGTATTTAATGAATGATCAAAAATTCAGTTTAAATATTATGAAAAACTTTAAACATAAAGTAGTAGAAATATGACAGTAAATACTGGATCCTGATATCTAGTCAGGAGACAGAAACCATACCATTAACTTGAACAGGGATAATTTTAATATAAAAAACTGTTAACTGATAATGGTATTAGCTTTTAAGAGGGATGAAAGAGAGCTACGATGTTCTAGGACTGAGAGTACCCAAGTAAAGAATAACCTTGAAAGGGGCTCCCGTTACCCATAGTGAAGTCAGGCCTGATGGAGAGAGAGTGGCTATAGCCTACTCAGTGATGGGGAAATTCCCTGTTTCGCCTTGGGCCAGAGCTGGTGTACAGCTGGTGGATCAGTCTTACAAGCAAAGAACCTCACACCTTCTACTGGTAAGCCAGAAGCCTCTTGCTAGGGTGTGAGCAAAACTTGGACAGGAACTCTCAGTAGATGTTTGTGTTTGTCAAGATTCTCCAGACAAACTCCCTTAAAAGGATTGGCTTGTGTGATTATTATTAAGTCTAGCAAGTCCAGAAGCTGGAGTGTGAGGCAGGAGGCTTGAGACCCAGGAAAGCTGATGGTGCAGGTCCAATCCAAAGGTATCTGTTGGAGGATTCTCTTGTTCTTGGAAGAGGACAGTCGTTTCTTCTCTTCAGACCTTCACCTGACTGGATCAAGCCTACTAACATTGAGGAGGGCAGTCTGCATTACTCAAAGTTCACTGATTTAAATGTCAATCTCATGTAAAAACACCCTCACAGAAACACCTAGCATAATGTTTGACCTTATCATTGGAAAATCAGAGCAGAAGTTAAATCTCTTAAAAAAAAAAAAAAGTATGACTCAGTAGCTAGGCACCCTGTGGCCCAGTCAAGTTGACACATAAAATTAACTGTCACAGTATCATCTTAGAAGCAAGAGAAGCCCCTTTATTCTGCAGTGCCCCTCTACCAATACCTACTGACAAAGAACATGGTGCTATCTGGCATGGGAGAAATGTTCAGTTTGCTATGGCTTGAATGTGTCCCCTCAAATTCAAGTATTGCCAATGTGACAGCATCAAGAGGTGGGCCTTTTAAGAGATCACTAGGCCATGAGGGATTCTCTCAGGACTGGGATGAAGGCCCTTAATAAAAGAGGCTTCAGGGAGCATCCTGCTAGTGTGCCTTCTGTATGTGAGAACACAGCAATTAAGCCCTAGTCAACAAGTGCCAGCTCCTTGATCTTAGACTTCCCATCCTCCAGAACTGTAAGAAATATATTTCTGTTCTTTACAAATTAAAAAAATATATATATATAAAAATATGTATCCACATAATTATTTCTTACAGCACTGGTTTTGTCATTGCAAACAACTGGAAACAATCTGAATGTCCAGTAATAGGGGACTGTTTAAGAAAAGGATTGAGCAACCAAACAATTAAATACTGTACAAGTGTAAAAAGAAATAAGGAAGACCTCTGTATGCTATTATGGAATGACATCCAAAACACGTTATGAAGTGAGAAAGGGCACATATATAACAATTTGTATGGTACGCTAACTTGCACATAAATAAGAAAAATTGATATATATATATCTATACATATTTATTTTTTTCTTTACAAAAAAATAAGGTAATACTAAAACAAATTAGCAAAATGTTCACCTCAATAAAAAGTGGTAGGGACAGGGTGTAGTGGAAGGAAATGGAAGACAGATTACCATGCTTATAAGTTTGACTTTGGTGGTATATAACTGTCTTACATATTATAAACAAAATGAAATCAAAATGAAAAATCAATACTTAAAAATAAAAAAACAAAAATTATACCATCTGAACTGTGTATCTTGTCAGAGGCCTACACTCACACATAATTATTTCAAATGACTTTAAAATGAGTTAACTACATATCCTTAGTAGGGATTAGCCTAAGGACGAAAGAAAATGCAAAGAAACATTAAACTGACTTATGATTATATTTTTACTAACCATATTGATCATTTTATTCTGAAGATTTGTGTAGATATTGCCAGAGAAAGCAAATAAATATTTGTGTTAATGTCATTGGAAGCTAAGACTTTCAGTATAATTAAACAGATACTTAATACTCTGAACTAATTTTAAAGGGAAAATATCAGTAAGAATTTATGATATAAATTCTAAAATCTGTAAATCTGTTTTCTTGATTTGCACTGAAAAAAAAAAAAAAAAGACAAACATATATGTGATGAGTTGTCCTAAATTTGCAATGATGAACTCTATGATTTTTCCAATTAAGGCAACCAGAGATTCTTGGAGAAATAATAATAATAAAAAAGGGGGAGTGGTAAACAAAATGTGCAAAATGAGCCTGGAGCATGTTGTCATGCCAGAAAACAGGGAAGCTATAAAAAGAAATGATTTGCATCATGTTAAAAGGATTCAGATGCCTAAAGAGTTTCCTGCTAGCCAAAGTTCAGATAATATGAGCATCAAAAGTAGTAATAACTACAGTGGATAGAAACACATGGCAAATTCATGAATTAATTATGTTGAGTTAAAAAAAACAACTTCAGTTTGCAGGTTTCTGTGGAACCAGTTTTGGAAACTGGCAAATGAAGGAAAGAGTCGGGCAGTTTTCTTGCTTCTCTTGTGCAAATTGTACTCAGGGTAGCCAAATAGTGCAAAAAGTTTTTAAAAATTACTTTTGCTAACAAATAACAAATTGAAAGAATTAATATATTCCCATTTTGCAAAGTCTAGTGAAATCACAGATTTGAGAAATGATCGTAAATGAATGCTGAAACTATTATGTGAAAAGCTGATGGATAATTTAATAATGAATTGATGAATGAAGCTGACACACTTGACTTACTGATCAAACTTTTTATCACTGTAAAAGGAGACAACGGGACATTATGAATCTCTGTATATGATTCTATGGAAAGTTAAAGAAGCCCACTATATGTGAATTTTCATTACCAAACAACTGTACCTGAGAACCGCAATCTGTATGACATACGGGAGATAGATCAACATATTAAATAGTATCATGAAAATACAATCTATGAAATCTTGAGTGTGTAGAACTATAGTAGTAGGTTTTAAACTTTAGCGTGCATCAGCAGATTGTTGGGCTCTTAACTCTAGAGTTTCAGGTTCAATAGGTTTGGGGCGTTCCTTAAGAACTTATATTTCTAAGTTTAAGTTCAATTTAAGTTCCCGATGATGTTCCCAGATGATGCTGATCCCTGCTGATCTCAGGACTACCAGTGGCCTTTTCCCACAAATACAGTGAACATATAGAGTAATATACACTTAGGAAACACTCCAGGAATATGGCATGTGTAGATCCTCTTTGGATTCTGATTTGAAAAAAGTTTGTAATAAATGTTCATGAAGAAATTGGAGAAATAGGCTCAGTGATACTTTACTGTAGACATTATTATTAAATGTTAATATGTGATAAACATGTTTTCTGTGGTTTCTTTAGGTGTGAATTTTAGAGATATATACTAGAACATTATTGGCTAAATGATATTAAAGATGTTGAATACGTGGTGTTGTATATAGTATTCTCTATATGTTCAACATTTTCTAAAATAAAAATTGATTTATAAAGCCAGAATGTAAATCTATTTTCATTGTCATTTCTAAAAACCCAGAAGGTTTCTGGATATTATAAAGACATTCAATATAGATATAGTTGTGTCAATTTTATAGCATTTAATTTTCAGATGAGAGTTTTGTTATAGTTTATAAAAGAGGCTTTCCTATTGAGGACTCAGAACTATTTTGGAACCTAAAAATAAATGTGATTCCCAGCAGCTTCAAGTTTTGATATTCAACAAGCTAATACTTTTTTAAGTTAAATATAATGAGCTATTGCTCAGCAAAAGAATGTGTTTTTTCCTTTTAACTTCTAAAAATTCTGTATCTAATGTATAAATACTATAGAAAAATACGGGGTAATGTAAAAATATAGGGACATTGTGGCTAAAGAATTAAAATCACTTGTAAAATAAACATATCCTTATGGCAAAAAAATCAGCAGCTAAAGCACCAGTTCTTTTCAAGTTATATTCTCAAACATTATATAAATTATAAAAATATTATGGATTACACTATGCTGTATGTTTTCATTTTATTATTTGTTATATATTGATATATTACATATTTATATTTAGTTTTATGATATATAATATAGCATATATATATCACATATATATAGAGAGAGAGGAGAGAGAGAGAGAGAGACTTTGTGAACCTCCTTTCTCTCCCTCAATTTAATGGGGACTGCCTTGAGATGAGGCTGTTAGTATGGTCTCTTGGAAGGCCACAAACTTAATGGGATTTTTGTTCTGAGTTACTTTATTAAATTAAAAGGTTTTACTAGGTGCCACACTCTTAAGCAAACTTTTCCCAGAGGAAATTTAAATCAGATTAAAAGTTTTATTGGGCATTCATTCCTTAAAGTCTTATCACTCTTGCCTTTTATATTTGGAGCTCAGAAGTAGTCTTTTACACACTGGAATTTCTGGACTTTTCTATTTCATTATTATTATTATTTGCTTTGAAACTAACCAATTATTTTCAGAGTTCTTCTTTTGCTGGTAATACTATGCCAAACACAACAAATAACAACTAACACAATTACCATTAGGTTGATGCAAAAGTAATTGAGATTTTTGCAATGAAATTGTTGCAAAAAACACAATTACTTTTGCACCAACCTAATAACATTTTCATTTTCTACTTTGCTTTCTAACTTCTTTTTGTCTACAAGTTCATTTGTTCTATGTTCTAATGAATAATTTGTGAAACATGACAGTTATTCCAAATGTCTTGTCATTGTATAATATGGTTACCATCCTTCCCAGCTATATTAAAATGTTTTATTTTATTTTACTGTTTCCACATCTACCATCAAAGTAAGGTTAATTTTTTTTTTTTTTTTTTTTTATTCATCCTAGTAGGTTGGGCTATGCTGCAGTTACAGAGGCTGGCAAATTTCAGAGGCTCTGCACAATCACCCAGGGACAGAGGCTGATAGACTTTTCACTCTCTTGAAGCTACACCATTTAGAATGTGTATATGTGATAACCTGTCAGGGGAAGAAAAGACTGGAACTGATTTTTTTAAACCAATTAGCCATAACTGTGGCACCATCTGCAGCCTAATTATAAAGGAAAGTATAATTATCCTGTGTACCTGAAGGGGGAGAAAACTCCATTAGATATTAATGCACACTAGAAATCCATACCACACCTTGGCCTAAAACACCATGAATCAAACAGATAGGCAAACTCCATGTTACAGTACAGAGCAATAACTGATATGATAAAAGTATGCAGTGTGCTACAAAACATGGTGAGTGATATAGAGGATCTCTCGTGGTTTTGTCTCTTCCATGCTTGTATTAGTGCATTCTCTCATTGCTCTAAAAAACAGACTGGGTAATTTACAAAGAATAGAGGTTTAATTGGCTTATGGATCCACAGGCTGTACAGAAAGCATGGTGGCATCAGCTTTTGGGGAGGCCTCAGGGAACTTACAATCATGATAGAAGGTGAGGGGGAGGAAGCCCTTCACATGGCTGGAGATACAGGAAGAGAGAAGAGGAGGTGCCACACACTTTTAAACAACCAGATATCGTGAGAATTCACTTACTAGCATGAGAACAACACCAAGAAGAAATCTGCTCCCATGATTTAATCACCACCCACCAGGCCCCATCTCCAACATGGGGGATTTTGTTTTGTTTTGTTTTGAAATGAAGTCTCACTCTGTCACCTAGGCTGGAGTTCAGTGACGCGATCTCAGCTCACTGCAACCTCTGTTTCCCAGGTTCAAGTGATTCTCCTGCCTCAGCCTCCTGAGTAGCTGGAACTAATAGGCGTTCGCTACTACGCCCAGCTAATTTTTGCCTTTTTAGTAGAGACAGAGTTTCACCATTTTGGTCAGGGTGGTCTCAAACTCCTGACCTCAAGTGATCTGCCTGCCCCGACCTCCCAAAGTGCTGGGATTACAGGCTTGAGCCACCATGCTGGGCCAACATTGGGGATTACAATTAAACATAAGATTTGGCTGGGACACAGAGCCAAACCATATCATTCTGCCCCTACCCCCTCCAAAATCTCATGTCTTTCTCACATTCCAAAATATAATCATGCCTTCCAAACTGTCCTCCAAAGTCTTAACTCATTTCAGCATTAACTCAAAAGTCCAAAATCTCATCTGAGATGAGCCTAGTTCCTTCTACGTATGAGGCTGTAAAATAAAAAATAAGTTAGTTACTTCCAAGATACAATGAGGATACAGGCATTGGGTAAATATTCCCATTCCAAAAGGGAGATATCGTCCAAAACAGAGGGGATATAGGCCCCATATGAGTCCCAAACACAGCAGGGCAGTCATTAAATCTTAAAGATCCAAAATAATCTCTTTAGACTCCATATTCCTTATCTAGAACACACTGATGCAAGGAATTATTTGAATCTTCTCTCTCTCTCTCTCTTTTTTTTTACTTTGTTAGTCTATCAGTCTTACCTTTGGTCTGTCAATCTTGTTTGTTTTTTGCAGAAACAACTCAGTTTTATTGATTTTTTTTTTTTTTTTTTTTTTTTTTTTTGAGACGGAGTCTCGCTCTGTCGCCCAGGCTGGAGTGCAGTGGCCGGATCTCAGCTCACTGCAAGCTCCGCCTCCCGGGTTCCCGCCATTCTCCTGCCTCAGCCTCCCGAGTAGCTGGGACTACAGGCGCCCGCCACCTCGCCCGGCTAGTTTTTTTTTTGTATTTTTTTAGTAGAGACGGGGTTTCACCGTGTTAGCCAGGATGGTCTCGATCTCCCGACCTCGTGATCCGCCCGTCTCAGCCTCCCAAAGTGCTGGGATTACAGGCTTGAGCCACCGCGCCCGGCCAGTTTTATTGATTTTTTTAGGGATTATTGTATTTCAATTTCACTAAGTTCTCTGATTTTAGTTATTTCTTTTCTGCTAGTTTTGGAGTTGATTTGTTTCTTTTCTTCTAGTTTCTCTAGGTGCAATGTTAGATTATTAATTTGAGATCTTTCTAACTTTTTAATGAAGGCATTTAGCACTGTAAATTTTCCACTTAACATTGCTTTAGCTGCATCTCAAAGATTTGTTAATTTTTGTCTCTGTTTTCATTCAGTTTATATTTTTTTTAACTTCTGCCTTAGTTTTGTTGTTCACCCAAGAGTTATTCAAGGGTAAGTTGTTTATATTCCATGTATCTGTGTAGTTTTGAGAGATGTTCTTGATATTGATTTCTGTTTTTATTGCACTGCGGTCAAGAGTGTGCTTGATATGATTTCAATATTTTAAGTTTTTGAGACTTGCTTTATAACCAACAGGTGGTTAATCTTAGAATATCTTCTGTATACAGATGAAAATAATGCATATTCTGTAGTTATTTGCTGGAGTTCTGTAGATGCTTGTTAGGTTCAGTTGGTCAAGTGTCAAGTTTAATTTCAGAATTTATTATATTTCCACCTTGATTATCTGTCTAATGCTGTCAGTGGGGCGTTGAAGTCTCCCACTATTATTGTGTGTGTGTGTGTGTGTGTGTGTGTGTTTTGTGTTTAGGCTTTTTGTAAATTAAAAAAAAAAAATTCTTTTATGAATCTGGGTGCTCCAAGGCTGGGTACAGATATATTTAAGATAGTTAAGTATTCTTGCTGAATTAAAACCTTTGTAATTAAGTAATGTCTTTCTTTGTTGTTCTTAATTGTTGTTGATTTAAAGTCTGTTTTATCTGACATAACAATAGTGACTCCTCTTCTTTGCTTTTCATTTGCATTGAAGATCTTTCTTCATTCCTTTTCTTTGAGCCTGTTGGTGTCATTACATGTGATATGGGTTTCATAAAGATAGCAGACAGTTAAGTCTTGTCTTTTAATCCAGCTTGCCACTCTATGCGATTTAAGTCAGGCATTTCAACCATTTCCATTCAGCGTTGATATTTACCTTTTAACTTTTATTTTAAGTTCAGGGGTACATTTGCAGGTTTGTTATATAGGTAAACTTGTGTCATAAAGATGTGTTCTACAGATTATTTCATCGTCCAGGTATTAAGGCCAGTAATCATTACTGGTATTTCCTGATCCTCTTCCTCCCACCGTCCTCTACTCTCCATGTGTGTTGTTCCTCTCTATGTGTCCATGTGTTCTCATCAATTAGCTCCCACTTATAAGTGAGAACATGTGATATTTGTTTTTTTGTTCCTGTGTTAGTTTGCTAAGAATAATGTCCTCCAGCTCCATCCCTGTCCCTGCAAAGGGCATGATCTCATTCTTTTTTAATCCTATAAAATAAAACAAACAAACAACAACAACAAAAAACCCATAGTATTCCATGGTATATATATAACACACTTTATTCAGTCTGTCATTGATGGACATTTAGGTTGATTCCATGTCTTTGCTATTGTGAATAGTGCCGTGATGAACGTATGCTTGCATGTGTCTTTCTAATAGAACAACTTATATTCACCTGGGTAGATGAAAGTAAAGATTAGAAATAATAGAAATCAGTGAAATTGAAAACAGGATACCAGCTAACAACATAATGACAGGATCAATATCTCATAATCTTTATTTTGTTAGCTGGGCTCCTGTTTTCAATTTCATTGATTTCTGCTCTGTTTATAATTTCTAATGTTGACTTTTCTTCTGCATGCTTTGGATTTAATTTGCTATTTTTTTAGTTTTCTAAATTGGAAATTTGATTGCTGATTGTAGTTCTCCCTTCTTTTCTAGTATATGCATTAAATGCTATACATTTCCCTCTAAGTACTACCTTGGTTCTATTCTTGAGAATATTGACAAAAGTCAATAATTTCCATTTGAGATATTTAAAAATATTTTCTAAAATTATCTTCACACTTCTTATTACACATATATGTTATTTTAAAGTGTGTTGTTTAATCTCCAAGTATTTTGGATGTTTTCCATGTAACTTTCAGTCACTGATTTCTACTTTCATTTTATTATGGTCTGAAAGTATACTTTGTATGATTGTTATTAGTTTAAATTAATTAAAGTGACTTTTATGGCTCAGAATACTTTCTAAGTTGGTAAATGTTTAATATAAGCTTAAGAAAATGTTTATTTTTCTGTTTTTGAATAAATTTTTCTATAAATGTCCATTACACTTAGTTTATTAAAGATACTATTCTGTTCAAATACATCCATACTGATTTTATGAATTCTGAATCTGTCATAATGAGAGTGGAGTATGTTGAAATCTCCAACTATGTAAAGGTAGATTTTTCTATTTCTCCTTTCATTTCTGTCACTTCTTGTTTCACGTATTCAATGCTCATTGTTAAGCACATACATTTTAAGAATTTTTATATCTTTTGGAGAATTGATTCCTTTATCATTATGTAATGCCCTTCTTTATGTTTAATATTTTTCCTTACTCTTAAATCTGCCTTGTCTGAAATTAATAGTTACTGCATCTTTCTTCTTGCTATTGCTGTTAGCATGGCATATTTTTATCCATCATTTTGCTTTTATGGGTCATAATTTTTGGCTTCTTTGCATATCTAATGATTTTTCAATGTATAGTAGTTATCTGTGAATATTATGGCATTAAGTGTCTATATTTGTTGTCCTACATTAACGATATTTGAATTATATTTAGACAGGCAGCTATATTACTTACAGATCAGTTTAATCCTTCTCTACAGAAAAATCTATCAACCTGATTGGTCAGGTAAATTCTGACATATTTTTCTGTAGAGAAGGAGTAAATGAGTTTTTCAACCTGATTGGTTAGACTTTAAATGTCTTCCCACCCTGTATAATTTCTGGGAATTGTTCAAGTAAAGACTGTCCAGTTGTTGTCTGTTTTAACTTGTAGAATTTCTTCGTATGCATGCACAGCTTTTTACTGAGCAAAAACTTAAAGGCTTTTCTATGCAGATTTGTGAAGCTCTTTCTCTATGCTATTCCTTCAACTCTGGTACTCTACAAATTCCAAAGTTTAGCCATCTAAACTTTCCAAAATTTCAATTCTGGTCTTTTCAATTCAGGGAGATTACTGGTATTTCCCTGAGTTTACCTTTCCTATTTCTCTGTTTGGGATATTGTGGTGCTTACCTTCTTTTAACCCTTCTTCACTGATTACAGTTCTATGCTGCATGTTTGTGGATGTCTGCAAACAGTATTTTATCTGTATTTTCAGTTTTGTAATTTTTCTGAAAGGAGGGCAAGTCCACTACCAGTTATTCTATCAAAGTAGAAACAATTTCATCTTGAAATTTTAATATACCCAATGTAAAATACTTTGTAATGAAATAATCTCTTATGATAATCCACGTTTTTATTTATTATATTTTGCTTTTCTTGGTTTTATTTTACTTTAAAATAGAGTTATGTCAATTTTTACTTGTTTTTGTCAAGATCTTTTATGTAAACATAAAAAGCATATATGTATAAATATGAATATGTATGTGTATATATATACACACACACACACACACACATCTGTAAATTGTCTCACTAAAGACCCCATGTTTATTTTACCAACATTTCATTGAAAGTATGTATCAAAAATCAAAAACAGGAGTTTGAGTGGTCCCCAGTACTGGTTGGGGGCTGGCTGCTGGGGTATTTGGCTGTTATAATAAATTTATAATGAACATATGTGTACAGGTATTTGTATGGACGTATGTTGCCATTTCTTTTGAATAAATACCTAAAAGTGAGATTGCTGGAATCAAGGATCCTATTGTAATTACTCAGGATAGATTTTTATAGAGTTTTCTGGTGGATTTGAGCAAAATGGCTGACTAGACTCAGCCAGGTGGAACAGCGCCACAGAGGGATGGGGATGACTGGTGCACTCCTAACAGATCTTCAGAAGGGAAGGCACTGAGAGTGGATGGAGGGAAGACACAGAAGCTAGCCCGAAGTGGGAGGAAGGTGGGAATCCTGCAAGGGGCTACCATGCACAGGGACTCATTCCCAGCCCCCAATGACTAAGGCAGCCAATGACTTGAACTGCCAAGGAGTAACCCAGTTTCCCCGCAGACCTCTGGAATCCTGGCAGGCAGAGACCCCTCTACAACTATGGACACTTGATTTGTCTGAGAAAACTGCTTATACAAGTGGTAGGGGGCAGAACTCCCGCCAGTGCAGAGCCCAGAGGCTTTGGTGTGAGTGTGTCTGTAGTGGAGCATGGCCAGGGATCTCCATTCCCCAAGGTTCCACTAGCTCCCATGAGAGATTTTTGCCCTAAGGGAAGTGTTGGTCCTGAACTCTGCATGGTGGTGCTGCCCATGAATCAGGGCACCTCCCCCCCACCCACCAACACCACTCAGTCTGCTTGCTTCTTCCGAGTCCCCAGCCTGGCTATGCCTGCTTATAGTGCAGCCCCCAGGTAACTTCTGGGGGCCCACATCATATAGCTCCTGTGCTGGCAGATTGTGTCTGAGAGGCAGAGTGCTCCAATAGATTGACCCCACAGATGCACACCAGTCCACCCCTGCCCTCCTCCACTGCAGCCTCCCCCCTGCCACTTTGCCTGCAGTCACTCACCCACAACCAGCCTCCCCCATTGCTTTGACAGTGTGTATGTGCATGGAAAGACCTAGCACACTCTGTCAGTGCACGTGCACCCTGCTGTGCCACTGTGGCAGAAGTGAGTGCACACACCCCCACCTACACCGCATGGCCATTGTTTTTGGAGAGTTAGTAGGCATGGAGCCTGCCAACCCTGCCCCAACCATTGCCCCACTTCTGGACCAACACTACTGCTGGTGTGAAACTAGGCATGGAAAACAGCAGATCTGCCCCCACCCAAAGTGGCTACTGCCACCAGTGTGCACAGAGAGGGTGCACCTAATACTTCACTCTCAAGCATGGTACCCCCATGCTGACATCAGCATGAACATGTGCACCATGACTGGTGTGGGATCCCTACCCCCACTGAGTTGTACTGCCATCAACACTGCTGTGAACGCCTGCACAGAGGCCAGCAACCAACCACACAATTAACACCCTGTCACTACCAAAAAGCCTGCACCCTGCTGTGCTGCCACTGATGTCGTTGCTGCCACATGTGAATTAAGATGGATCTAGCTTCCACTGCCATAGGAAGTGCTTTGTCTGACACCACTCATTAGAGTGTTGTGACCAGAAGTCCAAAAGCACTTTGGTCTCTCGAGCGTAGCAGGTTCTTAACCTTTGAGGAGCAAGAGATAAAATCTGGGGCCTAATATCAGTCTCCCAGAGTTCAAACACCCAGTTCAGGAGTCTTGAGATGAGACTTGGCCCCTAAAAGCTTCCAGTCATGAAACCAGGTGACTGAACCTACCCTATACCACAATTAAACTCAAGGTTTTCAAATAGGAAAAAAGGAAAAATCTTAACCAAAAAACAGGTACTTCAAAGATTAAATAAAACATCAACCCACAAAGATGAGAAAGACCCAGCAAAAGAACCCTGACACCTCAAAAGCCAGAGTTCCTTCTTTCCTCCAAATGATCATACTCATTCTACAGCAAGAATTCTTAACCAAACTGAGATAGCTAAAATGACAGAAATATAATTGAGAATATGGATAGGAATGAAGATCATCAATATTCAGGGGAATGTTGAAACTCAAGCTAAGGAAGCTAAGAATCACAATAAAATGATACAGGAGCTGACAGAAAAAATAGCCAGTATAAAAAATAATGTAACTGATGTTACTGCACTAAAAAACACTCTATAAGTATTTCCTAATGAAATTGCAAGTATTAACAGCAGAATATACCAAACCGAGTAAAGAATCTCAGAGCTTGAAGACTGGCTTTCAGAAATAAGACAGTCAGAAAATAATTAAAAAAAAAAAAAAGAATAAAAAGAAATGAACAAAACATCAGAGAAATACAGGATTGTGTAAAGAGATTGAATTTACAACTCATTGGCATCCCTGAAAGAGATGAGGAGAGTGTAAGCAACGTGGAAAATATATTTTAGGTTAGCCTACATAAGAAGTTTCCTAACCTAAATAGAGAGGCCAACATTAAAATTGAGGAAATGCAGAGAACTCCCACAAAATATTTCAAGGCACATAAACATCAGATTGTCTAAGGCCAAAAAAAAAAAAAAAAAAAAAAAAATTAAAGGAATCAGAAAGTGACAGATAACTTACAAAAAGAAGCTCATCAGATTAATAGCAGACCTTTCAGCAGAAACCCTACAAGCCAAAACAGGTTGGGGGGCTATATTAAATCTTCTTAAAGAAAACAAATTTTAACTCAGAATTTTATATCTGGCCAAATTGTGCTTCATAAGCAAAGGAGAAATAAGATCCATCTCACATGAACAAATGCTGAAAAAAGTAGTTACCACCAGACTTGCCTTACAAGAGCTCCTGAATGAAGCATTAAAGCTGGAAAGGAAAGACCATTACCAGCCACTACAAAAACACACCTAAATGAACAGACCAGTGACACTATAAAGCAACCACAAACAAGTTGGCATAACAAACAGCTAACAATACAATGACAAGATCAAATCCACAGATAATCAATGCTAATCTTAAATGCAAGCGGACTAAATGCCTTAATTAAATGACACAGAGTGGCAAGCTGGATAAAGAAGCAAGGCCCAGTGGTATGCTGCCTTTAAGCAAGCCACGTGACATGCAGTGACACTGATGGGATAAAAAATCAATCAAGCAAATGGAAAACAGAGAAAAGCATGGGTCGCAATCGTAATTTCAGACAAAAAAATAAAATGTAAACCTACAAAGAACAAAAAAGACAAAAAAGGGTAGTATATCATGATAAAGGGTTCAATTCAACAAGAAGACTTAACTATTCTAAATATATATGCATCCAACACAAAAGTACCTAGACTCATAAAACAATTCCTTAGAGACCTCAAAAGAAATTTAGACTTTCACATAATAACATGCCACTGACAGTGTTAGACAGATCATCGAGGCAGAAAATTAATTAAGATATTCAGGACCTGAGCTCAAAACTGGATCAAATGGACTTGATAGACATCTACAGAACTCTCTACCCCAAAACTATGGAATGTATATTGTTTTCATCTATAGATGGCACATACTCTAAAATTTACAACACAATTAGACATAAAAAAAATACTCAACAAATGCAAAAAACCAAAATCATACCAACCACTCTTTTGGACCACAGCACAATAAAAATAGAATTTGAGACTGAGAAAATCACTCAAAACCATAGAATAACATGGAAATTAAACAACCTACTCCTGAATTACTTTGGGGTAAATAATGAAATTAAGGCAGAAATCAAGAAGTATTTGAAACGAATGAGAACAAAGATATACCAGAATCTCTGGGACAAAGCTAAAGTAGGGTTAAGAGGGAAACTCATAGCACTAAATGCTGACATCAAAAAGTTAGAAAGATCTCAAATTAACTACTAACAGCACAACTAAAATAACTAGAGAAACAAGAGCAAAGCAATCCCAAAGCTAGCAGGTGACAAGAAATAACCAAAATGAGAGGTAAACTGAAGGAGTTTGAGATATGAAAAACCATTCAAAAGATAACCAAAGCCAGGAACTAGATTTTTTGAAAAAATTTGTAACATAGATAGACCACGAGCTAGACTAATGTAGAAGAAAAGAGAGACAATCCAAATAAACACAATCAGAAATGACAAAAGAGATATTATCACTGCCCCCACAGAACAACCATTAGAGACTCTTATGACTACCTCTATGCAAACAGACTTAAAAAATCTAGAAGAATTGGATAAATTCTTGGATATATACACCATCCCAAGACTGTATCTGGAAGAAATTACATTCCTGAACAGACCAATAATGAGCTCTTAAATTGAATCAGTAACAGCCTACCACATCCCCACACCCCCCAGAAAAGCCCTGGACAAGACAGATTCAAATCCAAATTCTACATTACATACAGAGAAGAGCTGGAACCATTTCTCTTGTAACTATTCCAGAAAACTGAAGAGGAGGGACTCCTCCACAATTCATTCTGTGAAGCCAACATTATCCTGATTCCAAATCCTGGCAGAGTCACCACAAGAAAGAAACTTCAGGCCAATATCCTTGTTGAACATTGATGCAAAGTCCTCAACAAAATACTGGCAAACCAAAGCACATCAAAAAGTGAGTCTACCACAGTAAAGTAGATTTTATCCCTAGGAAGCAAGATTGGTTCAACATATATGAATCAATAACACGATTCATCACATAAACAGAAGTACAAAACTGCGTGATTATCTAAATAGATACAGAAAAGGTTTTCATTAAAACTCAGCATTTCTTCATATTAAAACTCATAACAACATAGGTATTGAGGAAAAATACCTCAAAATAATAAGAGCCATCTATGGGAAACCCACAGTCAACAATCATACTGAATGGACAAAAGCTGGAAGCATTCTTCTTGAAAACAGGCACAAGACAATGATGCCATCTCTCTCACCACTCCTATTTAACATACCATTGGAAGTCATGACCCAAATAATCGAGCAAGAGAAAGGAATTAAAGACATCCAAATAGGAAGAAAGGAAGTCAAAATATTCCTGATTGCAGGTGACATGATTCTATATCTAGAAAAACCCATACTGTCAGGCCAAAAGATCCTTAAGCTGATAAACACCTTCAGAAAAGTCTCAGGATACAAAATCAATGTACAAAAATCATTAGCATTCCTATACACCAACAGTAGCCATACTGATAGCCAAATCATGAATGCAATACCATGCACAACTGACACAATAAAAATAAAATGCCTAAGAATATAGCTAATCACAGAAGTGAAAGATCTCTACAATGATAAATACAAACCACTGTTCAAGGAAATCAGAGATGACACAAACAAATGGAGATACATTCCATGCTCATGAATAGGAAAAATCAGTATCATTAAAATGGCCATACTGCCCAAAGCAATTTATAGATTCAGTTGTATTTCTATCAAACTACTAGTGACATTTTTAATAGAACTAGAAAAAAAAAAAATTGCTGGCCAGGTGCAGTGGCTCACGCCTGTAATCCCAGCTACTTTGGAGGCTGAGGCAGGAAAGTCACTTGAACCTGGGAGGCAGAGGCTGCGGTGAGCCGAAATTGTGCCATTGCACTCTAGCCTGGGCAACAAGAGTGAAACTCTGTTTCAAAAAAAAAATTGTTTTAAAATTAATATGAATCCAAAAAGAGCCTGATTAACCAAGGTAATCCTAAGCAGAAAGAGCAAAGCTGGAGGCATCATAGTACCTGTCTTTAAACTATACTGCAGGGCTGCAGTAACCAAAACAACATGGTACTTGTACAAAATCAGGCACATAGACCAATGGAACAGAATTGAGAACCCAGAAATAAGGTCACACACCTACATTCATCTGATCTTTGACAAAACTGACAAAAACAAACAATGGGAAACGGACTTCCTATTCAATAAATGGTGCTGGGATAACTGGCTAGCCATTTGCAGAATATTGAAATTTTACCCCTTCCTTATAACATATAGAAAAATTAACTAAACATAAATAAAAGACATAAATATAAAAGCAAAAACTATAAAAACCCTGGAAGACAACCTAGGCAACACCAATCTAGACAAAGAAATTGACAAAGATTTTATGATGAAGAACCCAAAAGCAAATGCAACAAAAGTCAAAATGACAAATAGGATCTAATTAAACTAAAGAGCTTCTGCACAGCAAAATAAACTATCAAGAGAATAATAGACAACTTACAGAATTGGAGAAAATACTTGCAAACTTTGCATCTGTAAAAGGTCTAATAGCCAACATGTATAGAGAACTTAAACAAACTTAAAAGGGAAAAAAAAATAAAAACTGGGCAAAGCACATAAACAGACACTTTTCAAAAGAAAACATACATGTGGCCAACAATCATAGGAAAAAAGCTCAACATAACTGAGCATTATAGAAATGCAAATCAAAACCACAATGAGATACCATCTCACACCAATCAGAATGGGTATTATTAAAGAGTCAAAAACCAAGAGATTATGATGAGGTTGCAGAGAAAAGAGATCAATTACATAGTGTTTATGGAAGTATAAATTAATTCAAGCATTGTGGAAAGCAGTGTGGTGATTCCTCAGAGTTAAAACCATTTGACCCTGAAATCCCATTACTGGGTATATACCCAAAGGAATATAAATGATTCTATCGTAAAGACACATGTATTTGTATGTTCTTTTCAGCCCTGTTCACAATAGCAAAGACATATAATCAACCTTAATGCCCATCAATGAAAACTGGATACAGAAAATGTGGTGCCTAGTCACCATTGAATACTATGCATCCATAAAAAAGAACAAGATCATGTCGTTTGAAGGAACATAGATGGAACTGGAGGCCGCTTTCCTTAGAAAACTAATGCAGGAACAGAAAACCAAATATCACATGTTGTCACTTATAAGTGGGAGTAAATGATGAGAACACCTGAACACAAAAAGGGGAACAATAGACACTGCAACCTACCAGGGGGTGGGGAATGGGAGGTGGGAGGGTAGCAGAAAAAAAGTAACTATTGAGTTCTAGGCTTAGTACCTGGGTAATGAAATAATCTATACATCAAACCCCCATGACATGACTTTACCTATATAACAATCATGCACATGTAACCCTGAACCTCAAATAAAAAATTTTTTAAAAAGAAAATTGAATGAGTGATATGAAAAAGAATAATAAATCATTAAACAAAACTCAAATCTCCCTGTGATGTGCCAGTCCTCTCCCTTATTTAAACATGTGCTTTCCATACATAATACCCTATGAAAAGGAAACTAATATATTTGAGTAACTGTATTAGTCTGCTAGCACTGCGTAACAAAACACCAATGACTAGATGCCTTAAATAACAATGCTATGATTTGAAAATTCATATGTTGGAACCTAATAACCAATGTAATAGTATTAAAAGGAAGGACCTTTGCAGAAGTGATTGCTCTACCCTTATGAATGGAATTAGTGCTCTTATAAGAGAGGTTGTAGTGAGCACATTAGCTCCTTTTTGCCCATCCATCTCTTCTGCCATGTGAGGACACAGGCTTTATCCGTTTTTGCCCTTCTGCTCCTTTCACCATGTGAGGACACAGTATTCACATGTTTTCTGCCATAAGAGTATTCTGTGAGGAAAACAATGGCTATGAGGAGCCCTCACCAGACACCAAAACTGTTGACTCCTTTATCTTGGGCTCCCCAACCTCCACATCTGTGAAAATTAAACTTCTGCTATTTATAAATTACCCAGTCTAAGATATTATGTTTTATTCATCTGAAATGGACTAAGATAAACAAATTTATTTCTCACAGTTCTTGAGGTTGGAAGTTCAGGATGAAGGTGCTAGCAGGGTTGGTTTCTCCCGAGGCCTCTTTATTTCTTTAGCTTGTGGATGGCCATTTTCTTTGGGTACTAACATTGCATTTCTCTCTGTGTATGTGTGTGTGTGCATTTTCTTCCTTTTTATATAAGGACAACAGTGCTAATGGATTAGGGCTTCACCCTTAGGTTCTCACTTAATCTTAATTATCTCTTTAATGATCCTATGTCCAAATATAGCCATATAGGACGTTAAAGCTTCAACATATCAACTTGTGGAAAGGGGACACAATTCAGTCTATAACAGTAACTGAGCAGGTATTTTCAATTGTGTTTGCTCACTTAGATTTTTGTCAATTTCTTTGCCTTGGCATTATGATTTGCACTTTTATGGGCATAACTACCCTTGAACACTGTTTAAAAATAATTTTAAAAATAATTATGGGCTATTTTTACATTAATTTTCAATGTAAAGTTATATGTAATGTTAAGAGCGTGAACTTTGTCTTCCTAAAATTAATATGTTGAAGTCCAAAACACCAGAATATGGTTGTATTTGAAAGTAAGGTTTTTATATTGGTAATTGAGGTTACATGAGGTCACTTCATCAAGTGCTAATTCTATGTGACTGTTATCTTTATAAGAAGAGGAAATTAGGACACAGGTGCACACAGGGAGAACATGTGAAGACACAAGAAGACAGCCATCTGCAAGACAAACAGGCAATTCTGCCAACATAAACAACTCTGCCAACACCTTCACCTCAGACTTGTATCCCTCAGAACTGAAAGTAAATATATTTCTCTTGTTAAAGCCTCTTAGTCTGTGGTACTTTGTTATGGCAGTCCTAGCAAACTGATGTAGGTGCTAATTTTTTTTCACATTTTACCCAAGTTCCTGTCTTTTTCCTGATCATTAACCATTATCTACCAATTCATTTTCTAAGGGATTGAGATTCACACCTCTGAATTAATCAAGAGATTATGTGCATCAACTACTTTTTTTTTTGAGGTGTGGTATTCCCAGATGACAATCTTGCAAAACTCAACTAAAGTTTAACAGATTAGATGCAAACTTTAGAGAAATGCTGTGCATTTTTTTTTTCTTTTATTCTCAGTCAACATACCTACAGTGCCCTATTAACCCAGTGATGATTGAAAAATCTCCCAGGGAAAACCTCAATTGCCCTGTCACTTCCCAGATAAACTCTCTCATATAAAGTCTTATTTTGTATGGCTGACAATGAAAAGAAAATACTGAATACACTTTGGGAACTGAGAATCTCTCAATTATATACTCACATTGGTTTTTGCCATTTTCTTTGTACTAGATTTGTGAATTGCCTCCTGTCTGTGCTTAACTGTCCTTTAAAAAATTAGTATCTAAAAAAAAATAACCTACAGACAGTAATGTTACCAAATCATAAATCTGCAGGTAGCTGAATTGGGCAATTAAGCCAATACATATTTAATTGCTTCCAGCATCTAAACTTTCTTTGTGCCCCATATCTATCACTATTGCCACCCTCTTTTCTAACATCGTAAGTTACTTTAGTCTGTTTTTGAAATTTATATTAATTGAATCATACAGTATGTATTCTCTTGTGACTAACATTTTTGTTGTTCAGTAATATATTTGTGAAATTCATCTGTGTTATTGCATGTAGTAGCACTTTTTCCTCTATGGATCATTCATAGTATTCCATTGTGTTACATCTCCTGCAAATAAACATATTATTTGGCTCATTTTATTGTTAATAGCAATTACAGTCATTTCTAGTTTCTGGATGTTAGGACCTGTTGTGCTGTAGACAGTTTAGCACTTGCCTTCTGGTGCACATACATACCCATTTCTGTTGGTAATAGACCCATGATTGAAAGTGCTGGTTCAAAGCCTATACAGATGTTCAGGTTTAATAGTTCATGAATAGTTTTACAAAGTAATTTTACCAATTTCACCAATACTGATATCCCCTTTCCAAATTGCCTCAAAAAGTCTGTTTTCATTTTCCTATTAGGTTGACTGTCTCTTATTAATTTCTAGAAAATTTGTGTACATTATGGACACAAGTACCTTTGTCCATAATATATATTTCCAGTTAAACATATTTCAAAGGTTGGGTTGCATGCATTTTTGGCTTGCATTTTCTTTCGCTTTATGCTGTGTTTTGGGGAAAAGAAATTCTGAATTTTAACGTAGCACAATTTATCAATTGTTTTCTTTGCTGCTAGTGCGATTTGTTTTCTTTTTCATAGGTCGTTGCCTATCTCAAGGTCATAAAGACATTTCTCTATGTTATATTCCAGAAGTTTCTCATTTTACATGTCATATTTAGAGTGTCCGAACTCCTGTTAAAGATCAACAAGAACAAGCCTGTAGTGTGACAAAATCAGATTTATTGACTCACTGGAAGGGAAGGGTGCTTCAGAGGACTGGTGGAATGTCATCTCACAAGATAGAAGGAAGTGTCTTTTGCAAAGTTTGAGTTATCACTGAAGGATTCTGAGGACAGTCTAATGGAAGTATGGTTGTTATTTCTGAGGATGGATTAAAATAAGTACAGATTAACTGGGGATTGGTTACTGACAAAAGTAATTGGGTTTTCCCTAGTAACAAATAAAAATAGAAAATCTGGTCTGGATATGTCAATAGTAAGAAAGCAGCAGTTACCCAAGCAGCAGTCCTTATTGCATGTTCACACCTGTTGCAAGACCTTGGAAGAAACAATGCTACATTTGTTTAAAACTGTATCTGACTTTATCTCTGCCTGTCCTCCCAGACTGATTAACAACAGAGCTGCTTTTTTTTCCCCCTCCAGTTCTGAAAAGGTTTTTTGCTTTTTTCACTCTTCAAATTCTATGGCATTAAAAATTGTCAAGTTTTTTTTATATAGCTATGCAATTAGTCCAGCATCATTTTTTGAAAGGAAATTTCTTACCCCACTATTCTGATGTGTCACCTTTGAAGTAAATCAGATGACTGTATTTGGACCTGTTGTTGGGCTCTGGAATTTTTATCTACTTCATTGGTGTGCTCTTATTTTAAAAAATCACACCACCTTAATTATTATATCATTTTAAATAAAGCATGATTTTCATCCTCAAGATATCCTGGCTATTTTTAACCCTTTGCAAGTACATATAAATTAATAATCATCTGGTCAATTTCAAAAACAACTGTCTGTAATTTTGATTAGGATTTCTTTGAACCTATACATTGTTAGGGGAAGAAAAAACATGGAGCTAGAACTAGACAGACTGAAAAATGCCAGTAATTGCATTCATAATAATCAGGTTTGAGTTGTTGGCTCATGATCATTTTGCTATAGTGCTAGATCTGATAGTGGGTAGGATAAACTTATTAGTGAGAATGCCAGCCAATGTGATGTTGGAATTATCCATTCAAATTGAAGATGATGATTTTTAATATAGTACAATTTATCAATTGTTTTCTTTGCTGCTAGTGCGATTTGTTTTGTTTTTAATAGGTCGTTGCCTATCTCAAGGTCATAAGACATTTTTCTGTTATGTTCCAGAAGTTTCTCATTTTACATGTCATATTTAGAGTGTCCAAACTCCTGTTAAAGATCAACAAGAACAAGCCTGTAGTGTGACAAAATCAGATTTATTGACTCACTGGAAGGGAAGGGTATTTCAGAGGACTGGTAGAATGTCATCTCACAAGATAGAAGGAAGTGTCTTTTGCAAAGTTTGAGTTATCACTGAAGGATTCTGAGGACAGTCTAATGGAAGTATGGTTGCAAGACCTTGGAAGATGGAAATGCTGTGCATAGTAAAACAGTAATACAAAATACTTAAGATGAGTATGCACATAGAGGACACTAACATGAAAATGAAAAAATAGGATATTTAACTCTGGAAAAGGTGTCCAGCTGAATATTAACTGAATAGGCAAACTAAGCATTTACAGATCATTTTGGATAATAGTGAATCAGAAGAATTGATGCCAAGGATTCAGATGAACCAGTTGGAAGAAGCTATGGTTAAAAGTTAGAATTTCACTGGCTATCTGGTAGAATGATATAATCTTTCTTTTCAATCTCATTTGATTATCTGAAATGGTATGTCATACTCGTTTTTCTCTATCTTTATCTTTTCTATATTTACCTTTCATTCTCACTCCTTTCCATGAAAAAACTCCCTTACCTACCCCGACCTATTAGCATCACTTTGCATTGATGTTCTGCTGGTGATTCTGACACACTCAGAAGAATTATTGCTAGTATACATATTAAACAACATTTAGGGCATTGAAAAAGTATCTGCCTTATGCTATGATGGAAAGTACTTCAGGTCCTCAGATCAGTTTATCCTACATGCTTGTTTTACTTGTCTGCCTGAACCATTACTGGATAATTTTTATATTGATAAAGTAATTAGAGTTCAGTGTGATATGACTTATGATAAATCATGAAAACCAAAATTACGCATGATCCTCCACTTTTTATTTAAATCACAAAAAGTTGTATGATTTGGTACTATCCTCTTCTGCCTCTCCTTTCATGTAGTAATATTTTCAAGTGTCCCCTTATAGTAAATTGTATTTTAGAAAAATTAAAACATTCAAATATTCTCCTTCTTTCTTAAACACTGTTTATTTGCAACTTTGTATCTCCAATCCTCTCAGGAATCAAATTTCTTTGGCTAAATATGATCAGTTTTCTTGATTACTCATGAGTGTCAAAATTGTCTTTCTTAAATTATTTAGCAGGGGAATTATTGTTAAAGCTCAGACAAGAGGAAATAATTAAGTAATTTTATCTCCTATTTAAGAAATTAAGAGGCACACTTAGTTGATTTGATTATAAAGTTTCAAATAACAATATTACCAAGATGGGAAAAGAAAAGAAAAGAAAGCTAGCTCATTCTGGTTCCAGGAAATTCTGGGAAGAAAAATTGAGACACAAAGAGGGTTGGGAGATTAGACCCCAGGACTTTCACAAATCCCTACTAGAACAAATAGATAGAGATGGAGGAGTCAGATGGATGTAAATATTAAGATGATTGACACACTAGGCAGAGGCTGCAAACCTCTAGAAGAATCCTCACATGCCCCTACTTTCAACACAATGAGGTGTAGATATTAGGTAAATAGTTTGATGAATCTGAGTCAAAGTTTCTGATTCCCTATGGCCTGGAAAATTGGGACTTAGATGTTTCAGTGTACCTCATTGAGGATGCTATTCGGAGTTGACAGGACACTTTCGGAGCAGCAGAAACCTGGGATTGTAATGAAGAGAAATTATCATGAATTGGGAATTCAAGATTAGGGGCCAATATGCAAGAACATGAACTCAACAAGTAGGTGCAGCACATCACACATAGGAGGGCAAATGAGACCAGTTGCACACCAGCACTCATCATTCTAGGAAGCAGCACAAATTGCTGAGTATCCAGAGAGAACAAGGGTTCCATAAGAATTCAGGACATCCCATATCCCTTTTAGTGCCCAGAGGGTCACATAAGCCATATCCACTTCAATTCTAAACGTACCCACAAGACATCTGAGAAAGGATCGAGAAGAGGGAGGCAGAACATTAAAAATTGAGGTACTTTTGTCTTCCAAGGAGACATGAATTACCACAAGACATCTGAGAAAGGATCGAGAAGAGGGAGGCAGAACATTAAAAATTGAGGTACTTTTGTCTTCCAAGGAGACATGAATTGAATTACCTAAAGAGATAGTTTAAGTTATTGGAGTAAAATGAGATTACAGGATTATATTCAAACTTGGGTTGGGGGTAGTTTTTATTATTTCTTTGTATTGCTATCTAATAGGGTCATGAACAGGTCCTAAAATAAAAATCAAATCAATTGTAGACAATAAAAAAAGACATTACATTTATATATCTGAAGGCACTTTCACAAAACTGCCACATAATTAAATATGTGTCTATAACATTTCTCATAGTCAAGCAAAGTTGGACTGTATTAAATAACTAATTGAACCAATATATTATTGCTAATCATTTATATTTTTCCATGGATATGTATTGTTCTATCTTCCAACTTCTTATAGGCCACGTGAGGGAAACTCACATGTAGGAGAAGAGAATGAGGCAACAAACAGTTCACAAAGTGAAGCAGAGCCAAAAGAATGAGGGAGAGCCAAACAGAAAACACCTTTTGAATATTTTGGTATTGTCAGGACTGAAACTGAAACTAAAGTCTTCCTCTGTTACACAGGTTGCTACATTCCCTGTTTTACATAAACTATTTTATGATGGATTTTCATCCCTTACGTTCAAAAAAATCACAATAAAGTATGTTTGTTTTCATGTACGCGATCTTTCAACATAATAAGCATGCATGTTACAGATTTTAACTCCTGACTTTTACATCCATTGTAAAGATTGGCACCAGATTTGGTATCATTTTCATTTATGGATGTTTGGGCTTTTTTGGTTATTTATTTTTACATTTTCCCCAGTTTTATTGAGGTATAATTGACAAAAATATATATAGTTGAGTACAATGTGATTTATTAATTTACTTATACATTGTGAAATAATTACCACAGTCGAGCTAATTAAGTGATTAGCTTGAATACATATTCCTCACCTCACAGTTACCCTTTTCTGTGTGTGTATGGTGAGAACATTTCAAATCTCAGAAAATTTTAAGTGTATAATACAGTATTATTAACTATAGTCATCATGCTATACACTGGATCTCCAGAACTTATTTACTCATCCTGCACAACTGAAACTTTGTGCCATTTGACCCCATTTTCTCCACCCGGCAGCCCCTGGCAACCATCTATATTTATCTCATGAAAATCTTCTCTTTTATGTTGTTTTTCCTCCTAGGTCAGAAATGCCAGCTTCAACGGAGTTCAAATGTGCATTCAACAAGCGTTGTTCCTTTTTATGATTTTATTATTAATAATGAAAATTTAATTATGCTGAAGAAAATTCCAAATATCACATAATTTTATTCATCAATAATTCAATGTAAATTTCAAAAACAAGAACTTTTTTTTACTATAACTACAATCCATTACTACTACACTGAAAAATTAATACTAATCCTTAAAGTAATAAAATTCCAGTCAATATATACATGTCCTTGACTGATTCAATACGAATTTTTATAGTTGGTTTCTTCAACCAATGTCCAAACAAAGTTATTACATTACATTTGGTCACAATGTCACTTTTATTCAATAACAGTTCCCTTTCCCTTTTTACTACATATTGATTAAAACAATTTATCTTTTAGAAGTTCCCATGTTCTGGAATTGCAAGATTGAGTCATCTTTATGTCTTTTAATATTCTTTTGCTTTGCATTTCCTATAATCTGGTGGACAGTGTCTGGATATTTCACTTTTATGGTGTTACATTTGATTAGGCTCAGGTGTTATAGACCTGGTATATCTATTATAAAGTTCTCCATCAGCATTTCACCCTAATATTTTAGTGAACATTGCTTATCTTCATGTAGACTCGTTTCATTTTTTATTCATTTACTGCCAAACTTTCTGTATTCTTATGTTAAATGTTTCTTTAAAACAGTATATGGGTAGATTTTTCTTCTGACATTTTGCTTCATAAATGGAACACATAATTCATATATAATCAATGGAATTACTAACAAATTTGAGTTTTAATGAACTGTACTGTTGTGATTTTTATTTGTACTAAATATCCTGTGTTTCCTCTTATTTTTTGCCTAATTTTGAATTGAATAATTTTTATTATGTCATTTTTTTCTCTACTAATTTGGAAATGTTACTTTCTGTTTTGAATTTTTTATGGGTAACCTGGAAATTACATATGCCTACTTGATGAAGTCTTAGTATAAACAACCTTTTTTCATTCCTTGTGACTGTGCAAGTACCTTAGAATACCTTCATTCAATTTAATTACCTCCCAAAGAACTTGTCACTCCTCTTACTTATTTTAATTATCTTTTTAAATGCCCAAAGATGTTATCATCATTGTTGCTTATGCAGTCAATGTTCATTTAGATTTATTTATATATTTACTATTTTATTTATTTCTCATTCTGTCTTACATCTCAGACCCTCCATTTCAATTTACTTTTCTTCCACTTGAAGCATATCCTTAAGTTCAGTTGGTAATTACAGATTTCATTATCTACAAATGTTTTCATTTCCCTTTAGTCTTGAAATATACCTACACAGTTTAAAACTCTTGGCAGTTGTTTTTTAAAACTTCATTCAACATACTGAAGATATTATTCTGAAAGTCTTTGTAGCTGAAAAGTCAGACTTCTAGTTAAACTGTAACCTTTTAAAGATAGTTCAACTTTTTCCTCTGGCTACTTTTAAAATTTATTTCATCTTTGGTGTTCTGAAATTTTATTAGAACATACCTAATGATGATTTATTTATATTTATCACACATACACAATTCATTTAGTGTCTTGAAATTTCTAGAAGTATCTCCACAATAGTATTTACAAATGATTTTACGTTTAGTAATATTTTTTATTTCTGAAATATCTATATGACTATTATTGGAAATGGAAGCTACAATTTTTTTTTTCAGTTTTGATTTTTGTATGTAACTTTTCTTTTTCGTTTTCTCTTGGTGAACCTAATCAGTCAAATGTTACACATTCTCGGTCTATCTTCCATTTCTTTTAACCTCTTTTTTATATTTTCCATCTTATATCTTTAACTGCACTCTGAATAAGTTCTTCAGATTTATTTTCTAGTGAAAATTGCAATCTGCCATTTAATCCCTGGATCAGAGTTCTGTTATTACACTGAATATGTATTTTTTTCATTTTGGGAAGTTTCACTTTGTTCAAGTATGTCTGTTGTTTTCTGATATTTTCTTTCTAAATGATCTTTGTAATTTCATCTTTTATTCTTTAAACATTTTGTGCTTAGCTATTCTATATTTCAAGTCTGACTATATATATATATATATATATATATATATATACACACACACACACATATATATAAAAAATTGCAGTTTGTGGAGTTCTAAATATGCTTTCTTCTTGGTTGTTTCAAAATTAAATTGCCTGTTCAGATGTTTACTCTTCTTTCAGAGATTATACATTTTTTGATGTGGTAAAATATGACATAAAATGTTCCATTTGAACCATTTTTAACTGTACAATTCAGTGGCATTCAACACATTCACAATATTCTGCACCAAAATCAGTATATATTTCTAGAAATTTTTCATCACACTAGTCAAAAACTATATACCTGTTAAGCAATGGATCTCCAGTGCCTCTCCTGCCAACCACTGGAAACATCTAAATTATTTTCTATCTCTACATTTTAGTCTATTTTACATGGTTCATTTTTGTCCTTTTGTGTCTGGCTTACTCTATTTCAAATAAATGTTTTTAAGGTTTGTCTATGTTGCAATGTGTATCAAAACTTCATCCCTTTTAATGCCTGAATAATATTCTATTATATAAATACACATTTTTTTATTCATTCATCCATTGATGAACACAAGTTATTTCCACCTATTGACTATTGTGAATAATGTTACTATGCACATTCATGTACAACTGTCAGTTTGAGTCTCTCATGGTAATTCTACATTTTAACTTTTTGAGGAACTCTCAAACTCTGTTTTTGACGGAGGTTGCAACATTTTGCATTTGCACAAGTAATGCAAAACGTTCCAATTTCCCCACATCCTTTACAATTAATGTTATTTTTGTTATTTTTAGTAGCCATTCTAGTGGGTGGGAAGTAGTATCTCATTGTAGTTTTGATTTGCATTTTCATAAGACTAATGATGTTGAGAATATTTTCATATGGTTATTAGCCATTTATGTATCTTCTTTGGAACAATGTCTGTTGAAGTACTTTGACCATTGTTTAATTGGATTACCTTTTTGTAAGAGTTCTTTATATATTCTAGATGTTAAATCTTAATATATTATTTGCAAATATGTTCTTCAATTCTGTGGGTTGTGTTTTCATTCTCTTGATAGTGTCCTTTACTATACAAAAGTTAATTTTTATAAAGTAGAATTTACCTATTTCTGTTAATTGTGGTTTTGGTATGATATTTAAGTAACTATTACCAAATAAAGGGTCATGAAAACTTGTTCCTAGGATTTCTGCTAAGAGTTTTGGAGTCTCAGCTCTTCAATTTAGGTCTTTCATTCATTTTGAGCTGTTTTCAGATATGCTGTAAAGTAAGGATTTCACTTCATTCAATACATTTGCATATCTAGTTTTATCAGCACCATTTGTTGAACAACTTTCATTCCACATTGAATAGCTTTGGCACTTTGTTATAAATCAATTAGTGATATATGTGAAGATTTACTTTTGAGCTCTCATTTCTATTCTCTTGGCGTTTATGTATATCCCTATGTGAGAACCATACTATGTTTTGTGTACTATAGTAAGTTTTGAAATCAGGACATGTGAGTCCTCCACTTTGTTTCTTGGTTTTTTTTTTTTTGAGATTACTTTTTGCTATTCAGGGTATCATGAAAATCCGTGTGAATTTTAGAATAGGTAATTCTATTTTTAAAATCATCCATTTATTAAAAAGGCCATTAAAAAACATTCTGGGCTGGACATTGTGGCTCATGTTTGTAATCTTAGCACTTTGGGAGGTGAAGGCAGGAAGATTGCTTGAGCCCAGGAGTTCAGGACAGCCTGGGCAACATAGTGAGACAACATCTCTATTAAAAAATTTATATATTTTTTAAAAATCTAATTACATTGAACCTGTATGTTGCTTTGGTGACTATTGTCCTCTTAACAACAGAGATGTCTTTTCATTTACTTTTTGTGTTTCTCTCTTTTACGGTTCCCTAGAGGGACAGACCTAATAGGATAGATGTATATATAAAGGAGAGTTTATTAAGGAGTATTGATTCACACAATCACAAGGTGAGATTCCACAATAAGATGTCTGTAAGCTGAGGAGCAAGGAAGCTAGTCCGATTCCCAAAGCTGAAGAACTTTGCATCTAATGAATCTAATGCAGCTGATTAGATTGTGCCCACCGATATTGAGGCTGGGTCTGCCTTTCCCAATCCAGTTACTCAAATGTTAATCTCCTGTGGCAACACCCTCACAGACACACTCAGGAGCAATACTTTGCATCCTTCAATCCAATCAAGTGGACCCTCAGTATTAACCATCACAAGTCCACCCCTTGTCAACTTGAACTCATACACATCTCCTGAAATCATACATAATCTTAAGTAAAGACAATAATAAGGTCATAATTACATGTAACCTAATACAACTGTCTTTTGTACAATGGGAAATGCACCAATCCCTAACACAAATGCTATTACGTAAAGTTAATAACACTTAAATGTTGATGTGAAGTCAGTAAATCTTATGTCACATGATAAAATAAAAAGGAAATAAATTGGAGATATTTTTTTAGTACAGTGTATACGTGCACAAACATGTTCTTAACAAAATAAGAATAAAATACTCATGACAATTACAGTGCTTAATTCTGCAACTGGTCACGTGGTCATAGCTGATTTTGATGACTGCTTTTCTCTACTACCCATTCTGTATTCCCTTTACCTTCAGCATGCACTTTAGCAGGTTGTGTTTTCTTTTTCTTTACTTGGTGCAATGACCAAAACCTTCATTCCTGAAAGGTCTGGGCCATTTGTAGTCCTGCCTAGATTGGACTGTTGTAGTTTCCCATTGACCTTAATCACAGGGCATGGTAATACTAAGAGATACCCTAAAAATTTTGTGGTATTCCACACATACTCTTCCTTACCTTCATTGTGGAGTAGCAGACTGATTTTAACTTGATAGCCCTGGTCAGTCACCCCAGACAACACTGTAATTCTCTTCTTAGCCTGTTGACGTAGAGGTAGGAGGATCCCAAAGTGGCCAGGTTGCAATCTTAACTTACAGTTTAATGAAATTGTTGTTGTATCTCCTGGTAGCAGCATTCCTTCCTCAGAACTACAACCTCAAGTCCAGCAGAACATGGTGTTGAAGAAACAGGAAGCAAACATTTTGCTAGTGGGTCACTAGAGGTGATGACAAATGGTACCACTTCCACTTCCACCCCTTGATTCCTGGACCCATGAATTCTGGCTATGGGAGAAATAGTACCATATATTGGAGGCTGATTCAGAGCACACACAGCCTCCTGGAGAAACTTTCCCCAGCCGTACAGAGTATTGTCACCTAGTTGGCATTGTAATTGTGACTTCAAAAGACCATTCCACCATCCTATTAATCCAACTGCTTAAGGATGATGCGGAACATGGTAAAACCAGTGAATTCCATGAGCATGAGCCCACTGCCACATTTGCTGTAAGGTGAGTGTTTTGATCAGAGGCAGTGCTATGTGGAATACCATGATGACCATAAGACATTCGTGAGTCCATGGATGTAGTCTTGGCAAAAGCATTGTGTACAGATAGGCAAACCCATATCCGGAGGAAGTGTCTATTCTAGTGAGGACAAACCTCTGCCCCTTCCATGATTGAAGAGGTCCAATATAATCAACCTGCCACCAAGTGATGGTGCCATATTGAGGGATCAGTGTTGGTCTCTGCTGCTGGCAAATTGGGCACTCAGCAGTGGCCATAGCCAGGTCACCTTGGTAAGTGGAAGTCCATGTTGCTGAATCCATGCATAACCTCCATCCCTGCCACCATGGCCACTTTGTTCATGGGACCATTGGGCAATAACAGGAGTGGCTGGGGAAAGAGGCTGAGTGGTGTCCACAGAATGAGTCATCCTATCCACTTAATTATTAAAATCCTCCCCTGCTGAGGTCACCCTTTGATGAGCACTTACTTGAGATACAAATATCTTCACAGTTTTTTTTACCACTTGGAGAGGTCCATTCACATACCTCTTCCCAAAATTATTTTGTCACCAATTTTCCAATCATGCTTATTCCAAGTCACTGACCATCCAGCCAAACCATTGGCTACAGCCCATTAATCAGTATATAATCAAGCATTTGGCTATTTCTTGTTCCAAGAAAAGTGCATAGTGAAGTGCAATGCTCAAGGTTCTGACCTCTGGGAAGATTTCCCTCTGCCACTTCAAGGATGTCTGAGAAAGGGACTATAGTGCTGCAGCTGTCCATGTTCAAATAGCGCCTGCATATCGCGCAGAACCATCTGTAAACCAGACCTTTGTCTTCTCTTCCTCTGTCAACTGATCATAGGGAACTCCACATGAGGCAATCAACGCAGGCTGAGGGAGAGAAGGCAGGGGGACAGGAGTGGGGACCATGGGCATTTGAGCCATTTCCTCATGTAACCTACTTGTGCCCTCAGGACCTGCTCGAGCCTGATCACATATCTACCACTTTCATTTGATGATGGAATGCTGCCGTGCACGCCCCACTTTATGACAGATGGGTCAGAAAGCACGCAGTTTATGATAGGCACTTCATGTCTCATGGTAACTTGATGACCCATATCCAAACGTTCAATTTCCAACAAATCCCAGTAGTAGGCCAATAGCTGTCTCTCAAAAGGAGAGTAATCTGCAGAAGACGGCAGGGTCTTGCTCCAAAATCCTAGAGGTCTCTGCTGTGATTCACCTATGGGGGCCTGCCAAAGGCTCCAAACAGCACCTCTATCTGTCACTGACACCTCAAGCACTATTGGATCTGCTGGGTCTTATGGCCCAAGTGGCAGAGCAGCTTGCACAGCAGCCTGAACCTGTTGCAGAGCCTTCTTCTGCTCTGGACCCCACTCAAAACTGGCAGCTTTTTGGGTTACTCGATAAATGGGCCAGAGTAACACTCCCAGAAGAGGAATGTGTTGTCTCCAAAATCTAAATAGGCCCACTAGGCATTGTGCCTCTTTCTTGGTTGTAGGAGGGGCCAAAAGCAGCAACTCACTCATCAACTTAGAAGGAATATCTTGACAAACCCCACACCACTTAACCCCTAGAAATGTTACTGAGGTAGAAGGTCCCTGAATTTTAGTCAGATTTATTTCCCCTCCTCTTGCATACAAATATCTCATCAATAAGTCCAGTGTGTTTGCTACTTTTTGCTCACTGTATCTAGTCAGCATAATGTCATCAATATAATGGATCAATGTGACATCTTGTGGAAGGGAAAAGCAATCAAGAACTCTTCGAACAAAATTATGACACAAAACCAGAGTTGATATACCCCTCAGGTAGGACAGTAAAGTTATATTACTGGCCTTGTCAGCTGAAGGCAAATTGCTTCTGGTGGACTTTATGGACAGTGATGGAGAAAAAAGCATTTGCCAAGTCCATGGCTGCATTCCAGCTACTGGGGAGATGTGTTAATTTGCTCAAGCAATGAAACCACATCTGGCACAGCGGCTGCAATTTGAGTCACCACTTGGTTAAGCTTATGATTATTCACTGTCATTCTGGAAGCCCCACCTGTTTTCTGCATAGGCCAAATAAGACAGTTGAACAGGGATGTGGTGGGAATCACCACCCTGAGTCTTCAAGTTCTTGATGGTGGTGGTAATCTCTGCAATTCCTCCAGGGATGCAATATTGTTTTTGATTTACTATTTTTCTAGGTAGAGGCAGCCCTAATGGCTTGCATTTGGCTTTTCCCACCATAATAGTCCTCACCCTGCCAGTCACGGACCCAGTGTGATGATTCTGCCAGCTGCTCAGTATATCTATGCCAATTATGCATTTTGGCACTGGGAAAATGAAAACAGGATGAGTCCGGGAACCCATTGGACCCACTGTAAGTCAGACCTCAGCTAAATCTCCATTAATTACCTGGCCTCCATAAGCCCCTACTTTTACTGGAGGACAACATTGTCATTTGGGTCCCCGGGAATCAATGTCAGGTCAGAGACTGTGTCCAGTAGTCCTTGATGAAAGGTCTGATTATTTCCCTTTCCCCAATGCACAGTTACCCTGGTAAAAAGCTGGAGGTCTCCTTGGGAAAAGATGGAAGAAAAATTAACAGCATAAATTGTTGGTAGTGTAGTGGGGTCCTTCCTCAAAGGGACCTGGCCTCTCCTTCATTCAAGGGATTCTGGGTCTGTAAACTGGTTCAAGTCTGGAAATTGATGGAGGGGCCATCTGTTTTTGTAATTCAAATTTGTCTTTTGTTCACTCAGCCTGGAAGTTTTCTGCTTATATAAATTAAGTAAGAATGCAGTAGGCTTCCTGTGAATTTCACTTCTAGGAACGCCGTGATTAATTAGCCAATATCAGAACTCTACAAGAGTCAGACTATTCTGATTGCTGTTCTGCCTTTGCTTTACATTATGGTACCTGTGCCCACCTTGCTTTTGACGGTTGAGTGCTGCCACGTGGCCCCTGCCACCTTGGGATCCAATTATTCCCATTGCATTTAAATTTTGTAGTTGAGTGACTGTGGTTCCTACTGTAAGGTCTGGCATACAGAGAAAAGCAATAACAGAGCCCTTCAAGGATGCAGGTGCTGTCCTCACAAATCTATTTAACAAAACATTGGTCAAGGGTATATCTTCTGAACCTTCCGAACAGGGATGAGTAGGTCTAAAGTGGATAATCCACTCCTGCATCCAAATCTCACCAAGCCTTTGGATCCCTTCCTCTACATTAAATCAAGGAAGATCAGGCATTTCTAGCTCATTCACAGTGTGCCATCTTTTAATCCATATTTTAGCTAACCAGGCAAATAAACTAGTAGAACCTTTTTTAATTCCCCAAACTGCAGCATTAAATGCAAAGTCCCTGCTTAGTGGGCCCAAATCAATAAATTCAGCCTGATCCAACTCTATGTTCCTTCCACCATTATCCCATACCTTTAATATCCATTCCCATGCCTGTTCTCCAGATTTCTGCTTATAAAAATTAGAAAATTCGATCAGTTCTTTTGGAATATAGTGCACCTCCTCGGGTGTGTCATACTCAGAACCTCACCTCTAGGTCCTTGCCAGGACTTTAGTCTAGTTATAGGACTAGATGCAAACAGGGGTGTTGGGGGTGGCTCCTGAGGAGAATCAGCATTGTCTTGCTGGCAACTGCCTCGGGGAGGCCATCACTGTTGGCTCAGGCAGTGCAGGGTTTATCTCATCAGACAAAGGTGGAAAGGCTGATGGCAGCATGGGTCGGGAAAGGGATGTTGCCACTACTGGGGATAGGGAAGCTGTTTTTTGTTTTCTGGGCAAAAAGACTCATCACAGTTTACAAGGTCAGTGTCCCCAGCTTCATCAGGGTCCCCTCACACATTCCCATTCTAAGTTGCAGGGTCCCATTCTTTTCCAATCAATGCCTTCACTTTAACAGTAGACACCTGGCAAGGCTGTGCATGCACCTTTTGTTGCAGGTCAGCCACTTACATGATAAGAGCTTGTGTCTGATTTTCCACAATTTCAGCTCTTTTGCTACAAGAGATAATACTCTCACTAAGAGCAGTCTTAGAAGGTTTAAAGTTCTGTATCTGCTTCTGAAGCCGGGAATTAGAATCCTTGAGTTCATCATTTTCTTTCACCCCTTTCCAGTGAACTTAGAAGCAACCAACCAACTTTATTATATCCTTGGTTCTCCACATATGGTCAAAGGTATGTAGAGTAACTAACCTCCTTGCCTTTCATGAGCAGTAAATCAGAAGTATCAAATGTGTTCATTTTGCATAACTCTCCAAACAGTAAGGTAAGGTAAAGACTATCAGTGTTCTCCATACTATTAGAAATAGAGTCCTTAGCATTTTGAAGCCTAATCCATATTAAGCAACCAACTCCAGAAATCCCAAAACCAACAAAAGAACTCCATCTTAATATTCTACTCCTTCAGAACCACTTCTGGTACCAAAATCTTTATTAGTCAGAGTTCTCTAGAGGGACAAAACTAATAGGATAGATGTATATATAAAGAGGAGTTTATTAAGGAGTATTGACTCACACAATAACAAAGTGAGGTCCCACAATAGGCCATCTGCAAGCCGCGGAGCAAGGAAGCTAGTTCAAGTCCCAAAGCTGAAGACAAGAGTCTAATGTTTGAGGGCAGGGAGCATCCACCACCGAAGAAAGATATAGGACAGAAGACTAAACCAGACTCGTCTTTTCACATTCCTCTGCCTGTTTTTATTCTGGTTGCACTGGCAACTGATTAGATTGCGCCCACACATATTGAGGGTGAGTCTGCCTTTTTCAGTCCACTGACTCAAATGTTAATCTCACTTGGCAACACCCTCACAGACACACCCAGGACCAATACTTTGCATCCTTCAATCCAGTCAAGTTGACACTATTCCTAATTTCTTTCAGTAATTTTTTTTTTTTTTTTTTAAAAGACGGAGTCTTGCTCTGTGGCCCAGACTAGAGTGGAGTGCAGTGGCACAATGTCGGCTCACTGCAAGCTCCGTCTCCTGGGTTCACGCCATTCTCCTGCCTCAGCCTCCTGAGTAGCTGGGACTACAGGCACCCGCCACCACGCCCGGCTAATTTTTTGTATTTTTATTTTTATTTTTTATTTTTTGAGACAGAGTCTCGCTCTGTCGCCCCAGCTGGAGTGCAGTGGCCGGATCTCAGCTCACTGCAAGCTCCGCCGCCCGAGTGTACGCCATTCTCCTGCTTCAGCCTCCCGAGTAGCTGGGACTACAGGCGCCTGCCACCTCGCCCGGCTAGTTTTTTGTATTTTTTAGTAGAGACAGGGTTTCACCATGTTAGCCAGGATGGTCTTGATCTCCTGACCTCATGATCCGCCCATCTCGGCCTCCCAAAGTGCTGGGATTACAGGCTTGAGCCACCGCGCCCGGCCTCAGTAATGTTTTGTAGTTTTTTGATGTATGTCTTTTACCTTCTTGCCTAAGTTTTTTCATGAGAATTTTATTCTTTTTAATGCTATTGTAAATAGAATAATTTTTTAATTGTTAGTGTATACAAATACAACTGATTTTTGAATGGTAATTATGTATTCTGAAACTTTGATACATTTGTCTATTATCTCTGACAGTTGTGTAATATTTAGGGTTTTCTACATATAATATTAGTTCACTGGCAAAAACAGATAATTTTCCATCTGGTTTCCAATTTAGGTGTTTTTGGGTTTTTCTCTTGCATAATTCCCCTGGTTAGGGCTTCCAGGACAATGATGAATAGAAATGACTAAAGCAGGAATCCTCAGAAGAGCCTTTAGTAATTCACAAATGAGTATGATATTAGCTGTGGGTATTTCATATATGGTATTTATTTAATCTTGAAAACATTTTGTTCTATTCTTAGTTTTTGAATGTTTTTATCCTGAAAGGATATTGTATTTTATTCAATGCATATTCTGTATCAATTGAGATAATGTGGCTTTCTTTGGTCTATTAGTGTATTATATTACACTGATTGAATTTCATATATTTAATCACTCTTGGATTTTTGAGATAAATACCACTCAGATATGATGTATAATCCTTGGAATATGCTGTTGAATTAGGTTTTCTAATATTATGCTTAGGATTTTTAAATTTATACTCAAAAAGAAACTAGCCTGTAGTTTTGTTGTATTGTCTTTACATGGCTTTGGGATGGGGTAATGTTAGTCTCACAGAATGAGTTTAAAACTATTTCCTTCTCTTCCATTTTTTTGAAAAGTTTCAAAAGAATTAGTGACAATTATTTCTTAAATGCCTGGTAGAATTTACCAATGAAGCCATCTGATCTATCTTGGAATTTTATGTGTTTGGAGGTTTTTGATTAACAATTTAATATGTTTACTTTTTACCGTTCCCTTCATATTTACTATTTCTTCTTGTGTCAGTTTTGGTAGTTTATCTTTCTAAAAGTGAGCTTATATCATCTAGGTTAGTCAATTTTCTGATATGTAAATGCTCATAATATTTTTTAATCCTTTTATTTTTATGATGTTGATAATAATGTTATCTCTTTTACTTTTTATTGTATTAATTTATCTTCTTTTTCTTAGTCAATCTAGCTGAAGGTTTGTCACATTTGTTAATCTTTTCAAAAACTTTGCTTCATTAATTTTCTCTGTTGCTTTTCTATTCTCTATTACATTTACCTCCCTGCTAATATTTATTATTTCCTTCCTCTGCTAATGTTTGGTTTAGTTTGCTCTTCTTTTTATAGTCTTTAGCCATACAGTTATGTTGGCTGAATGGAGATTTTAATTTTTTTTTAATTTAAGCATTTGCAGCTCTACATTTCTCAGCATTGCTTTGACTGCATCTTAAAAGTTTTGATAGATTGTTTTGCATATTTCTTAACATATTTTCCAATTACCTTTATGATTTATTCTTTAATGTTTTAGTTGTTTGAAAGGTTTTGGTTTAATTTCTACATAATTGTGAAGGTTTTAGATTTTCTTTAGGTATTGATTTCTAATTGTATTCCATTGTAATCATAAAATATTTTATATGATGGCAATATTTTAAAATTTATTAAAAATTGTTTTGTGGCCTAAAATGTGATCTGTTCTACAGATTTTCTACGTGCATTTGAGAAGAATGTATGGTCGTTTGGGGTGGAATATTCAGTATACATCTTTAAGGTCTAATAGTTTTATAGTATTAGTCAAGTCTTCTATTTCCTTATTAAATTTCCGTCTGGTTGTTCTATCCATTATTGAACATGCAGCACTGAAGTCTGTTGTTAGGTGCATATATGTCTATAATTGCTATATCTTCTTGCCACATTTTACCTTTTACCAATGTATATCCTCTTTGTCTTTTGTAACTTTTTTTTAACTTTAATTCTGTTTTCTCTGCAATAATAGAGCCACCCCAGCTAACTTTGATTACTATTTTCATGAAAAATCTTTTTCCATTCTCTTTGTGTATTTGTAACTGAACTGGGTCACTTATAGCCAGCACATAAATAAATCATGTTTCTCCATCCATTATGCCAATATCTGCCTTTCAATTAGAGAGTTTAATCTGTTAATATTTAAAGTGATTTTTGATTTGAAGGGACTTTGCCATCTAGATATTTGTTTTCTGCATGTCTTATATGTGTTCTACTCCTCCATTACTGCTTTATTTTTACCTTTTAAAATTTTAATGGTTCACCATTTTGATTTTCTTCTTTCTTTTCTTTATACATTTTACATTTTTTTTATTGGTTACCATGGAGAATACAATTAGCATATTAAACTTAAGACAACTTAGTTTGAATAATACCAACTTAATTTCAGTAGTATAAAAACAGCTCCTATATATCTCCTTCGTTCTTCTTTTGTATTTTCATAGTCACAGATCTTATTCTTATATATTATGTTTCTTTTAGCAGATTTATAATTGAAATTTTATTAATTTAGACTTTAAATTGTGGAAGAAATAAAGGAGTCACCAACTCAAAGTATAATACCACCTTTCATATTTACCTATATATTTACTTTTACCAGTGTTCTTTATTTCTTCATATACCTTGAAGTTATTGTCTAGTGTTCTTTTATTTTAGCCTAAAGTACTCCTGTTAGTATTTCTTGCAGGGAAGTTCTACAATTAATAATCTGTGTAAGCTTTAGCTTATCTGGATATATTTTTATTCTCCTTTATTTTTGAAGAATAGTTTTGTCAAGTATAGAATTTTTGTTGCCAGTTTTATGTCTTTAGCACTTTAAATACGTTATCTCACCTCTTGCTTGTCTTTATGGATTCTAATAAGAAATCAGTTGTTAATCTAATTGAAGATTTCTTTATGTGGAATGAATCATTTCTCTCTTGCCACTTTCAAGAGGTTTCTTTGTCTTAGATTCCAACAGTTTGATTATAATGTGTTTCAATGTGAGTCTCTTAGTTTTTCCTATTTGAAGTTCATTTAGCTTCTTGGGTGTGTAGATTCATATATTTTATCATATTTTACTTTTCATCTATTCGTTATTTATTTAAATATTTTCTCTTCCCCTTTCTCTTCTCATTCTGGCATTCCCATAATGTATATGTTAATACACTTTTTGATGTTTGACATTTCCTTCAGTTTTTGTTCATTTCTTTCCTTATTTTTTCTCTCTATTCCTCACACTAGATCATTTAAATTGATTTATCTTCAATTTTGCTGATTCATTTTTCTGCCTGTTCAAACTTGTTGTTGAACCCTTTTAGTGAATTTCTAATTCAATTATTGTACTTTTCATCTTCTGAGCTCCCATTTTGTTTATTTTTCTAATTTCTCTTTTTTATATTTACCATTTTATTATAAAGAATATTGCAAAGGATACACATAAAAAGATTCATAAGGTTAAGCATGTGGGAGGAGTGTGGAGTTTTTATGGCTCTCCTGGCATACCATCATTCAGAAAATTACATGTGTTCAACTATTCAGAAGCTCTCCAGACCCTGTCCTTTTGAGTTTTTATGAAGACTTTATTATATAGGCATGATTGATTAAACCATTGGCTATTGGTGATCATCGTAGTCTTCAGCCCTTCTCCTTTCCCTGGAATTTGGGGAAAGCTCTCAACCCTCTAATCCTGCCTTAGTGTTTCCCATAACCAGCTCCTATCCTGAAGCTACCTTGGGGCTGCCAGTCATCAGTCAACTTATTAGCATATACAAAGACATCACTTTGGAGTTTGTAAAGATTTTAGAAGTTGTATTGCTGGAAATAAGATTGAAGACTAAATATGTATTTTACAATATCACAGACTGCCCCGGTCTTCAAATTCAAATCCCTTACATCAAAAGGACATACAACTCAGAGGACACTGGCAAATTCTAGAATCCCACATGATCATTAATCATTAGTTCAGTCCATTATATTGCATGAATCTCTTCCTGGGTAAGGCCATTAATGTTTACAGACATTCATTCAATCTTGGCAGGTTACAAAAACAGCAGTGGTCTTAGCAAACATAGCTTCACCCTTTCAGGCATCTAGCATACTTGAGCTAAGAGACAATATAGTCTCTTTCTTTAAGCCTCTTTTGAGGTTTTAATGTAATATAGGATTTCCCTCAATTCAAAACCCATTTATTCATCCCTTTACCCTCAGCTACTATTCCATCTCTCCATTAATACTCAGATTTTTCCACCTCTGGATGAGACATTAGAATCAGCAGTCGTGTTGATCTACGTTGCGGGCACTAGTTTAGCAAGTACCTCCTCCTCAATCCATTCACATTTAGATGGCTGTTTTTACCTCCAGAAAATGTAGCTACATTCACTATTAACTCCAATTTTGCCAGATGGGGTGAGTGCGACACCCACCCCCATCTGGCCTCTCGAAATTCTGACATAAAGTGTCAATACATAGTTATAGTTTCTTTCTCAAAAATGTCTCTGCTTCAGCACTTGTTGTTACTGCCCTGGTCCCAGAACCACTGCATCAAACAGGAGAAATATTTTTTTGAGGTTGTGTGAGGAAAAGGTACAGTCCTTATATTAATATACTCCTCTCTTGGCAAGGGTCACATAGTCATACTAGCTTCCTTTCCCTTCCCTTCTTCACAAAAACCACAGAAATGTGAAGGAATCTAACCAGTGGGAACTTTCCCTTAACCCCACTAATGTTGAGTGTGGTCACACATTTATGAAACTGTGCTCACACTCACAAGCCATACTTTTATTCTTCTATCTCCCCTGGTTTTAGGCAGCAAATGTTTTGATTGCATGTTCCACTTTTCTATCAAACTATTACTCTGAGAAGGAGATCTCTTCGCCCACTGTTGAACATTATTGCCTGTATGGTGAGTCTCTCAGTTGAACATTATTACCCGTATGGTGAGTCTCTCAGCCTGACGTAATGATGCTTGCCCATTCACGTCTATGCAATATCTTCTGTTCTGGTTTTCTTATAGCACTCTGAGCATTTGTATCTTCCACAGCATAATCAAAGCCTAGTCCAGAGCCTATTTCTTCCTGTCAGGACCCATTTGTAGCTCCCGCAGGTCTACCAGCCTCAGTCCCACTTGCCAGCTAGTTTTATGGCCTTCTCACCAGGGAATGTACCACTTAACTGTTGGCAGTCTCTGTCTCTTTGCTGGCATACATAAGAGATTTTATTGTCGTTATGTGCCTAATAGGGTGTAAGAGAAATATGTCTAGATTAAGTTCATCTCTTCATTGCTGAAGTATGCCTATATCCACTCATTTCATGGACCCAGGCAGCCACTTCAAGGGATCACATGGCAGATGGATATCACCTTGCCAATTCTAATTATCTTCTGAACCTGAAAAGGGGCTCTTCTGATGAGCATTGACATGTTCTACTTTAATGAACACCTCAAATTTCCCTAAGGTCATATGGGCATCCCATTAATAAGCCAGATTTTCATTGCCCTTCTGCCTGATCATGTGGCCCAGTCATTGGCCACTGCCTATGAATCAATAAAAACCCAAGCACAGGGGCTTTTATTATTTATTAATTTCTTAATTTTACAGAATGTAGCTCATCTCACCAGGGTTATTTTGTTGTTGTTGTTACTTTTGTTGTTGTTGTTGTTGTTAAACTTGCTCATTTTATTGGTACATTTTCTGTAACAATAATTTACATATCAGTCTATCATATTTGACTTGATTTAGAGCATTAGGATATCTTTTTCTTTTATACTTTAAGTTCTGGGGTACATGTGCACAACATGCAGGTTTGTTACATGTGTATACATGTGCCATATTTGTTTGCTGCACCCATTAACTCATCATTTACATTAGGTATTTCTCTCAGTGCTATCCCTTCCCCTGTCCCCCACCCCATGAGAGGCCCCTATGTGTGATGTTTCCTACTCTGTGTCCAAGTGTTCTCATTGTTCAATTTCCACTTATGAGTGAGAATATGCAGTGTCTGGTTTTCTGTCCTTGTGATAGTTTGCTCAGATTGATGGTTTCCAGCTTTATCCATGTCCCTGCAAAGGGCATGAACTCATCATTTTTTATGACTACATAGTATTCCATGGTGTATACGTGCCACATTTTCTTAATCCAATCTATCATTCATAGACATTGGGGTTGGTTCCAAGTTTTTGCTATTGTGAATAGTGCTGCAATAAACATACATGTGTATGTGTCTTTATAGTAGCATGATTTATAATCCTTTGGGTATATACCAAGTAATGGGATTACTGCGTCAAATGGTATTTCTAGTTCTAGATCCTTGAGGAATTGCCAGTGTCTTCCACAATGGTTGAACTAGTTTACACTCCCACCAACAGTGTAAAATATTTCCTATTTCTCCACATCCTCTCCAGCACCTGTTGTTTTCTGACTTTTTAATGATTGCCATTCTAACTGGTTTGAGATGGTATCTTATCGTGGTTTTGATTTTCATTTCTCTGATGACCAGTGATGATGAGCATTTTTTCATGTATCTCTTGGCTGCATAAATGTCTCGGGCGCCTGTAGCCCCAGCTACTCTGGAGGCTGAGGCAGGAGAATGGCGTGAACCCGGGAGGCAGAGCTTGCAGTGAGCCGAGATCGCGCCACTGCACTCCAGTCTGGGCAACAGAGCGAGACTCCGTCTCAAAAAAAAAAAAAAAAGTCTTCTTTTGAGAAGTGTCTGTTCATATCCTTTGCCCACTTTTTGATGGGGTTACTTTTTTCTTGTAAATTTGTTTGAGTTCTTTGTAGGTTCTGGATATTAGCCCTTTGTCAGATGAGTAGATTGCAAAAAATTTCTCCCATTCTGTAGGCTGCCTGTTCACTCTGATGGTAGCTTCTTTTGCTGTACAGAAGCTCTTTAGTTTAATTAGATCCCATTTGTCTATTTTGGCTTTTATTGCCATTGCTTTTGGTGTTTTATTAATGAAGTCCTTGCCCATGCCTATGTCCTGAATGGTATTGCCTAGGTTTTCTTCTAGGGTTTTTATGGTTTTAGGTCTAACATTTAAATCTTTAATCCATCTTGAATTAATTTTTGTATAAGGTATAGGGAAGGGATTCAGTTTCAGCTTTCTACATATGGCTAGCCAGTTTCCCAAGCACCAGTTATTAAATGGGGAATTCTTTCCCCGTTGCTTGTTTTTGTCATGTTTGTCAAAGATCAGATGGTTGTAGATAGTGTGGTGTTATTTCTGAGGTCTCTGTTCCATTCTATTGTACTATTTCTCTGTTTTGGTACCAGTGCCATGCTGTTTTGGTTACTGTAGCCTTATAGTATAGTTTGAAGTCAGGTAGCATGATGCCTCCAGCGTTGTTCTTTTTGTTTAGGATTATCTTGGCAATGCGGGCTCTTTTTTGGTTCCATATGAATTTTAAAGTAGTGTTTTCCAATTCTGTGAAGAAAGTCATTGGTAGCTTGATGGGGATGGCACTGAATCTATAAATTACTTGGGCAGTATAGCCATTTTCATGATATTGATTCTTCCTATCCATGAGCCTGGAATGCTCTTCCATTTGTGTCCTCTTTTATTTCGTTGAGCAGTGGTTTGTAGTTCTCTTTGAAGAGGTCCTTCACATCCCTTGTAAGTTGGATTTCTAGGTATTTTATTTTCTTTGAAGCAATTGTGAATGGGAGTTCACTCATGATTTGCCTCTCTGTGTGTTATTGGTGTATAGGAATGCTTGTGATTTTTGCACATTGATTTTGTATCCTGAGACTTTTCTGAAGTTGCTTATCAGTTTAAGGAGATTTTGGGCTGAGACGATGAGGTTTTCTAAATATACAATCATGTCATCTGCAAACATGGACCATTTGACTTCCTCTTTTCCTAATTGAATGTCTTTTATTTCTTTCTCTTGCCTTATTGCCCTGGCCAGAACTTCCAATACTATGTTGAATAGGAGTGGTGAGAGAGGGCATCCCTGTCTTGTGCCAGTTTTCAAAGGGAATGCTTCCAGTTTTTGACCATTCAGTATGATACTGGCTGTGGGTTTGTCATAAATAGCTCTTATTATTTTGAGATACATTCCATCAATACCTAGTTTATTGAGAGTTTTTAGCATGAAGGGCTGTTGAATTTTGTTGAAGGCTTTTTCTGCATCTGTTGAGATAATTATATGTTTTTTGTCTTTGGTTCTGTTTATGTGATGGATTACATTTATTGATTTGCATATGTTGAATCAGCCTTGCATCCCAGGGATGAAGCCGACTTGATCATGGTGGATAAGCTTTTTGATTTGCTGCTGGATTCGCTTTGCCAATATCTTACTGAAAATTTTCTCGTTGATGTTCATCAGGGATATTGGTCTAAAATTATCTTTTTTTTTTTGTTGTGTCTCTGCCAGGCTTTGGTATCAGGATAATGCTGGCCTCATAAAATGAGTTAGGGAGGATTGCCTCTTTTTGTATTGATTGGAATAGTTTCAGAAGGAATCTTACCAGCTCCTCTTTGTACCTCTGATAGAATTCAGCTGTGAATCCATCTGTTCCTGGACTTTTTTTGCTTGGTAAACTATTAATTATTGCCTCAATTTCAGAACCTACTATTGGTCTATTCAGAGATTCAACATTTTTCTGGTTTAGTCTTGGGAGAGTGTATGTGTCCAGGAATTTATCCATTTCTTCTAGATTTTCTAGTTTATTTGCATAGAGGTGTTTATAGTATTTTCTGATGGCAGTTTGTATTTCTGTGGGGTTGGTGGTGATATCCCCTTTATTATTTTTTATTGTGTCTGTTTGATTCTTCCCTCTTGTCTTCTTTATTAGTCTTGCTAGTGGTCTATCAATTTTGTTGATGTTTTCAAAAAAACAGCTCCTGGGTTCATTGATTTTTTTGAAGGGTTTTTTGTGTCTCTATCCCCTTCAGTTCTGCTCTGATCTTATTTCTAGCCTTCTGCTAGTTTTTGAATGTGTTTGCCCTTGCTTCCCTAGTTCTTTTAATTGTGACGTTAGGGTGTCAATTTTAGATTTTTCCACCTTTCTCTTGTGGACATTTAGTGCTATAAATTTCCCTCTACACACTACTTTAAATGTGTCCCAGAGATTCTGGTATGTTGTGTCTTTGCTCTCATTGGTTTCAAAGAACATCTTAATTTCTGTCTTCATTTCATTATTTACCCAGTAGTTATTCAGGAGCAAGTTGTTCAGTTTCCATGTAGTTGTGTGATTTTGAGTCAGTTTCTTAATCCTGAGTTCTAATTTGATTGCACTGTGGTCTGAGAGACAGTTTGTTGTGATTTCTGTTCTTGTACATTTGCTGAGGAGTGCTTTACTTCCAACCCTGTGGTCAATTTTGGAATAAGTGCGGTGTGGTGCTGAGAAGAATGTATAGTCTATTGATTTGGGGTGGAGAGTTCTGTAGATGTCTATTAGGTCTGCTTGGTGCAGAGATGAGTTCTAATCCTGGATACCCTTGTTAACTTTCTGTCTCGTTGATCTGTCTGATATTGACAGTGGGATGTCTGCCATTATTATTGTGTGGGAGTCTCAGTCTCTGTAAATCTCTAAAGACTTGTCTTATGAATCTGGGTTCTCCTGTATTGGGTGCATATATATTTAGGATCGTTAGCTCTTCTCGTTGAATTGATCCCTTTACCATTATGTAATAGCCTTCTTTGTCTCTTTAGATCTTTGTTAGTTTAAAGTCTGTTTTATCAGAGATTAGGATTGCAACCCCTGTTTTTTTTTTTTTTTTTTTTTTTTTTTTTTTTTAATGCTTTCCATTTGCTTGGTTGATCTTCTTCCATCCGTTTATTTTGAGCCTTTGTGTGTCTCTGCACATGAGATGAGTCTCCTGAACACAGCACAGTGATGGGTCTTGACTTTTTATCCAATTTGCCAGTCTTTTAATTGGGACATTTGGCCCACTTATATTTAGGGTTAATGTTGTTATGTGTGGATTTGATCCTGTCATTATGTTGTTAGCTGGTTATTTTGCCCGTTAGTTGATGGAGTTTCTTCCTAGCATTGATGGTCTTTACAATTTGTCATGTTTTTGCAGTGGCTGGTACTGGTTGTTCCTTTCCATGTTTAGTGCTTCCTTCAGAATCTCTTGTAAGGCACACCTGGTGGTGACAAAATCTCTCAGCATTTGCTTGTCTGTAAAGGATTTTATTTCTCCTTCACTTATGAAGCTTAGTTTGACTGGATATGAAATTCTGGGTTTAAAAATCTTCTCTTTGAGAATGTTGAATATTGGCCCCCACTCTCTTCTGGCTTGTAGAGTTTCTGTCACGAGATCTGCTTTTAGTCTGATGGACTTCCCTTTGTGGGTAACCTGACTTTTCTCTCTGGCTGCCCTTAACATTTTTTCCTTCATTTCAACCTTAGTGAATCTGACAATTATTTGTCTTGGGGTTGCTCTTTGCAAGGAGTCTTTGTAGTGTTCTTTGTATTTCCTGAATTTGAATGTTGGCCTGCCCTTCTAGGTTGGAGAAGTTCTCCTGGATAATATCCTGAGGAGTGTTTTCCAGCTTGGTTCCATTCTCCCTGTCACTTTTAAGTACACCAATCAAATGTAGATTTGATCTTTTCACATAGTCCCATATTTCTTGGAGGCTTTGTTTGTTTCTTTTTACTCTTTTTTCTCTAAACTTTTCTTCTCGCTTTATTTCATTAACTTGATGTTCTATCACTGATACCCTTTCTTCCATTTGATAAAATTGGCTATTGAAGCTTGTGCTTGCATCACGTCGTTCTCATGCCGTGGTTTTCAGCACCATCGGGTCATTTAAGGTCTTCTCTACACTGTTTATTCTAGTTAGCCATTCCTGTCATCTTTTTTCAAGGTTTTTAGCTTCATTGCGACTGGTTCGAACATCCTCCTTTAGCTCGGAGAAGTTTGTTATTATTGACCTTCTGAAGCCCACTTCTGTCTGCTCATCAAAGTTGTTTTCCATCCAGCTTTGTTCCTTTGCTGGCAAGGAGCTGTAATCCTTTGGAGGAGAAAAGGCACTCTAGTTTTTGGAATTTTCAACTTTTCTGCTCTGGTTTCTCCCCATCTTTGTGGTTTTATCTACCTTTGTTCTTTTGATGATGGTGACCTACAGATGGGGTTTTGGTGTGGATGTCCTTTTTGTTGATGTTGATGCTATTCCTTTCTCTTTGTTAGTCTTCCTTTTACCAGTCAGGTCCCTCAGCTGCAGGTCTATTGGAGTTTGCTGGAGGTCCACTCCAGATGCTGTTTGCCTGGGTATCACCAGTGGAACCTGCAGAACAGCAAATATTGCTGCCTGATCCTTCCTCTGGATGCTTTGTCCCAGAGGGGCACCTGCCTGTATGAGGTGTCAGTCGGCCCCTACTGGGAGATGTCTCCCAGTTAGGCTACATGGCGGTCAGAGATCCACTTGAGGAGGCAGTCTGTCTGTTCTCAGAGCTCAAACACTGTGCTGGGAGAACCACAGCTGTCTTAAGAGTTGTTAGACAGGGATGTTTAAGTCTGCAGAAGTTTCTGCTGCCTTTTGTTCCACTATGCCCTGCCCCCAGAAGTGGGGTCTACAGAGGCTGCAGACCTTGTAGAGCTGCGGTGGGCCCCGCACAGTTTGAACTTTCTGGGCCACTTTGCTTACCTATTCAAGCCTCAGCAATTGTGGACTCCCCTCCTCGTGCCAGGCTGCTGCCTGGCAGGTGGATTTCAGACTGCTGCGCTAGCAGTGAGTAAGGCTCCATGGGCATTACCTTCTTTAATCAGAGTGGCATCCTTCCAAATAGGATGTCATCTGTTCACCTCAGAATTGTCATTTATATCCCAAGGAACTCTTTGTTAGTCAGAAAAGGGTTGTTTATAGGGCACTGCCAAAGTGTTGATAGAATCCAGCAGCTCTTCATACAGTTTCTTAGTCAGTTCTAGGGAAAAATAGATGTCCTGCTCAAGAGTATCTTCTTTTTGGATTGCCCAGGTAGCATGATTCTGTATAAAGCATTTCAGTTTTATTATGAAACTCTTCTAGGCACTGCTATAATGTTAGAGTATTTCTCTGTCATCACCCAAGACAGTTTGGGTATTTGGGGTTCATAAAATAAAGGGCAGCTTCATTTCAGTCATAAGGGTAGCTTCAGTTAATGTCCCATAGTAAAGCACTAAATGTCCCACAAGTAAAAATATTTTAATCCAGACTTCCAGGAATCATCACAGAGAGGCACTCACCGGCTTTTGCTATAAGCCCGACCTCAGCAAACACTTGTTTACTGAAATGGAAGAAGCTGGAGCAAAATTAACAAAAGTAGAGATTTTATTGGGGCCAAAATTGAGAATTGCAACCTGAGAGCATGGATTCATATTGTCCTGAATATAGCAGGACAACTTCAATTATCAGCAGTTACAGGTGGATTTTTAAAGAAAAGAAGAGCCAGTTTCTGAGTTGTTTCCCCAGAATTTACATTAAAATTATATAAGCTATTGATCAGCTTTACATTGTTCTTTTTATCACGATTTCTAGGAACATAAAAATAATGGGTGAGACAGCTATTCAGAAACAAAATGACTTTAAAAAATTTTCCCCAGGTACAAGTGTGAGCAGAGGGAGATGACTAAAATCCTGTACTCATTTTCTCTTGGTTCTGCATATCTCACATAGCTCAGATTGCTCTGAGCTATTTTTCTTTTCTCTCACTGCACAGAGGGCTATTAAATGGAGAATTTATTCCTACCAGAACGCCAGCTTCTATTCTACATTCTGTGGGCTCAGAAAACCTTGCTGGTTTCTGTTTAACATGGTGTCCAATTAATATTGCTAAATAGGCAGGTTTATATTTCTTCTATTTTACACAACTAGGTAGCAGATTTCCCTTTCAGATACAATGTCCATGTCCATTATACAATCAAGTAAAAGAGACACTACCACTTCACATAAATCATGTTCAAATGTACAAACTCTCCTATAAACTTTTCATTTTATCAACTCTTACTTTCCTATCTGTAACCTCCGTTAGAACTTTATCAATTGGTTTTTGTTTTATGATATGAGGTAGGAAAAGTGTTCCCCACTCAGATATAATATCCAGTTTCATAAAATATTTAGGTAGAGAAGACACAACTTCTTCATATAAAACCTGTTAAAGCATTCCAACTTGTATAATTATATCAACCCTTACATTTTTATATTCTAGTCCTAGGAACTTCTCTTCTCCACCCCGAGACCATTTTATCCCTTCTTGTGCAAAAAAGCTTTAGGTCCCCAGTGAAACTGCCTTTAAAAAAATTATAACTGAGAAAATTATGACAGTGAAAGAGATTTGACCTAACTGACTCCATCTTGCTTCTTATCTCTAAGCTGTCCTGGTCCATTCCTGGGCTGGGCATAGGCTGAACTAACTTTGGGAAAACTGAGTCTATAGTTTAACTTTGAAACAAAGATGATAACAGCTTCTTTTCCAAAACAAACTCCCTGACTGGGGACTAGACTGCTTTGCAGGGCTAACAAATTAGCTACACAATTAGAAATTATGGTTGAGAAGTCATGCAGCTTCTGATTGCAAGATGAGGAACCTCCCAAAATTGCTCCTGGAGATAACATCACTATTGTAAACCCTGGGATCAGTGCTTGAGATATTTTTCAGACCCTGTCCTCATTAGATCAGCTGGCACAACTCAGATCGATAAACTGGCTCATCTGTCTTGTGGCCAGAATCTGACTCAGCATGAGAAAACAGCTTTGATTCCCTATGACTTTATCTCTGAACCAACAAATCAGCACTCCCCACTTACTCTTCCCCCATCCCCCAAGTTATTCTTAAAATAAACTCAGTCTCTGAACTTTCAAGGAGACTGATTTGAGTAATAATAACACTCCAGTCTCCTGTTCAGCCAGCTCTGCATGAGTTAAACTCTTTCTCTGTTGGCATTTCCCTGTCTTGATAAATTTGCTCACTCTGGGCAGCAGGCAAGAAAAACCCACTGGGCAGTTACACTCTCACAATCCATTTTAGTAAAAGCTTCTCAGAAATTTGATGATACAGATCTACAAAATGAAACAATTTTTTTCACACTATACCCACTGGTTCCAATCATTATTTGGTTTTTCCCTTCCCCCACATTGACTACCTTCTTAGTAACCACAGGTCTTAGAGGTACTGTCTGTTGTCCCTGTTTAATTTTTACCTTGGGCATCAGCTTAAAGGCTAGTGGCTGAAACTCAGGCTCACTGAAATCTGTGCTTGTGCTAGAATAAAGGTCTGACTCAATACTCTCTTTTAGTTTCATTTCAGCTTTCACAGATAACAACCAAGGGCTTGTAGGTTTTGCTTTTTTTTTTTTTTACTAATAGGTTGTATTTCTTTATGCATCTAGTGACCTGTTGATGAAAAAACTCCATATCTGTAAAATCTCTGAGGAGATTTATTCTGAGCCAAATATGAGTAACCAAAGGCCTGTGACACAGTCCTCAGGAGGTCCTGGGAACATGTGTCCAAGGTGGTCTGGTCACAAATTGGTCTTACACATTTTATAGAGAAATAAGTTATCAATCAATACGTTTAAGATATACATTGGTTTGGTCCAAAAATGGGGGACAATTGGAAGTGGAGGGCTTTCAAGTCATAGGTGGACTCAAAGATTTTCTGACTGGCAACTGGTTGGAAGAGCGATTACTGATAGAAAGGAATGTCTGGGTTATGATAAGGAGCTTTGCAGACAAAGGTTTTGTCATGCAGATGAAGCCTCCAGGTAGCAGGCTTCAAAGAGAATAGATTGACCTTACCATCGTGACCTGAACAAGTTTCTCAGGTTAACTTTAGAATGCCCTTGGCCAAAGGGAGAGATTCATTCACATGGTTGGGGGGGGGCTTATCATTTTATTTTTGGTTTACAGAGCCAAGTCCATGGGAGCTAGATTCATCTCTGAATTCCACTGGTACATTTTACCTTTAGTAACTAATTGCAGCATATCCTTGGCTCCGAACCATGGTGACCGCATGGCCCCTTAAGAATCAAAGATTCCTGATCACCACCCTTTTATTCTTTCTCTTCCCAAACCTCTGTTTCTGTGAGCCAGGACTATTCTAGTAAACCCCATTTCATTGACATCAGTTGAGAGTAGAAAAAACTCACGCACAAACTCAAAGTGCACTTTCTATTGTCTCATCAGCTGCAATCAACACAGAAGACTTCTGTGACAAAGTGTATGGGGATTTCTCTCCACCAACAAGCTAGCAATCACTTCTACAGTTCACATCAGCTAGGTTTCCTCTAATTTAGTTCTATTCTGACAATGTCTACTTGAAAATAGTCTCAGATCCCACAAGCTGAGGTCTCAATCCCCAAGACTGTATTCTCCCCTTCACATGCCAATTGCAAGCTCCAGGTTGTTTTACCTGTGCATCTTACCAACTGGTTGTAAAGCAGAGATCCCACAACCCGCTCCTTCGGTTTGATCACTTTGCTAGATCAGCTTACAGAACCCGGGGAAACATTTACTTATATTTTCCATCTTATTATAAAGGATATCCCAAAAGATTGGCCATGGCAGAGAGGCCCACGGGGATAAAACAACAGGACAAATGTGGCCAAGTGTGGCAGTCATGACCTGAAGCTATCTGGCTCAGTTGGAACCTTACTCCACCCGAGGCGGCTCACCTCTGTTGCTAGCATCTTATAAAAAGATGCATACGGCAAAGCATATGGAAAGGAGTACAAAGTTTTCATGCCCTCACTAGGTGTATCATCTGATAATTTGGCTCTGTGTCCCTACTCAAATCTCACGTTGAACTGCGATCCCCAGTGTTGGAGTTGGGGCCAGGTTGCAAATAATTGCATTATGGGGTTGATTTCTATGGGTTTAGCACCATCCACCTAGTGCTGTCTCGTGATAGAGTTCTCATGAGATCTGGTCATTCGAAAGTGTGTAGCACCTCCCGCTTCTCTCTCTCTGTCTCCTGTTCTGGCCATGTGAAAACCACGCCTGCTTTCCCTTCGCCTTCCACCATGATTCTAAGCTTTCTGAGTCCTCCCCAGGAACAGAAGCCGGTAGAGACCACAGAAACATGAGCCAATTAAACCTCTTTTCTAAATAAATTACCCAGCCTCAGGTATGTCTTTGTATCAGTGTGAGAATGGACTAATACACCACCCTCCGGGAACTTTCACAGGTTCCACTATCTGAAGGCTTTTTCTATCTCTTTTCTGACGTTTGCTGTTTGTTCAGACATCGTTCTTCTGAATACCTTAAATTCATTTTCTATGGTTTCCTTTTGCTCTTTGGGCATATTTCAGACATTTTATTTAACATATTTTACTATAAATTCAAACGTTTGGGCTTCCTCAGAGATGGTTTCTGTCCATTTTTTTTTCCCTGTGAGTGGGCTATATGTTTCTTTTTTCTTTTTCTGTGTGCTTTGTAATTTTGTTATTGTTGCTGTTGTTTGGAACTGTACATTTTGAATATTATAATTTGGTAACTCTGGAAGTCATATTTTCTTGTTCCTAAGGGATTGATTATTTTTGCTTCCTGAGAGCTGCCATTATACATTTGTTCAGTGACTTTTCCAAACTATTTTTGCAAAGTTTGTATTCCTTGTGTATGGTCACTGAGGTTTCTGTTTCATTATCTCTGCCATAAGCCAGTGCAGGTTCAGAGTAGAAAGCCTAAGCCAAAAATTTATAAGCCTGAAATCAGCATTTTCTTACATTAAACTCTCTACTATGGTCAGAAACAAACATCTAACCCTCAAACCTAGATTATTCATTCCAAAAATAACAGTCTATCACAATTGCTATTCATTACCGTTATCAATAAAACCATAACTATTTGCCACTGTGTCCTATGAACTAACAGTGACACATTTTCCAATAGTAACAGGATTGTCATAGCTTTATACATGCCAAGGCCAGATAACCAATACCAGATTACCAATTTTGAAGTTTTATTGACTATCATTACTTCTAGTATCGAGCACTCTAGTATCAATCAGAGCTCAGTTTAGGTAATAGAAGTCACTTAGAATATGTAAGTAACAAAGAAACTTAACATAGTAAATTTAGTATTTACGAGGTTACTGCAAAAATTAGAGAGTAAAGATTAAGGCTGTACCTCCAGAAACAGTATCTACTACTACTAAGAACAAACACATCAGAACCACTACTACCTTCCTCATAATCACAAAGGTAAGGAATCAGAATACTTGACCCTAAAATATGAGCTTTAATGTAATCTTATTGAAGCCATGATCCAGGGTTTAGAAAGACTGTTTGGGAAGCTATGACTACTGCTATAATTACTACAACTGTGGTAGACCAGGTCTCCATTAGGAACCAGAGAGGTCAGCATTCACCAACACCCTACGGTTACTCTGATAAAAGTATAAGTTAAACACTAAAGAACTGGAGAAACTGGCACCTTAGAACAAAGGCTAGAATGTAAAACAAGGCATTTAAGACCCCACCTGGGCTTCCTCAGAACCTAGAGTTTGATTAAAATAATGAAAAAGTTCTTACACACTTTGTACACCTTGTACCAGGATCCACTTTAGATTAAGTAATTCTTCCAAAGCTCTAAAGTAATATTTCAGACCCCAGTCCCTAAAGATTAAACAAGGTGAAATATTTTGGCTTGCAGGTACACTCTCACACATAGGCATATCGTCTGAATTTATATGAGAACTGGAGGAAAAATTTGTAACTTCGAGTTGATCTGGTGAGTTAATCCCACCTTCTGCCTGTAGCCAGTTGCAGAAATAAACTCCCTTCTTTCCCAGTCTATCTGCGTCTTGTTATTGGACCGCAAGAACAAGCAGGCAAACCTTGTTCTGTCTGGGAACACGACAGAACAAGGAAATGAAATGTGAAATCTAGCCACCATGATAGCCTGTATTTTTCTCAACACTCATGATGCGTATAAACAGATTAAAAAATGTTAGTCCATTATTATTGCTGTAACTGCCACTTTCATTGCTAAAACTGGAAATTGAACAACAGAATCTTCATATACGTTGTTTGCCAATCAGAAAACTGCAAAAGTTATTTTAGAGGGTCTATGCCTCATTTCAGCCCTCAACCACGAACATGGTGGTTTAAAACAACGTTCACTTTTTAGCCTGCAATTATGTAGTTTAGAAATCCGTCATGTCATAGTTGATTTCTCTGCTCAGCATATTACAAGGCTGGCATCAAAATGTCAGTCTGAGTTCTGGTTTGGAGGGCTTGGAAACCTATGTAATTCTAGCTCATTCAGATTGCTGGCAAAATTTAGCTTCACGAGGTTGTAAGACGTAGGTCCACATTTCCTTAATGGCTGTCAGTCAGGGGTCACTCTTAAATACTAGAAGCCACTCTCTAGTCCTTGCACATGGTCCTCCTCCTCTTCAGAGACAGAAATGTGAGTCCATTAAATCTTTCTCCTGCTTCAAAGCCTTTCGATGTTCTTTTCTACTATTATTTGAACAAAACGTTTTGCTTTATGCTAGCCAAAATAAGCTAGACACATAAAGAAAAAATATTGTATAATCTCACATATATGTGGAATCTAAAAAAGTCAAACTTACAGAAACAGAGGGCAGAATGGTGGGTGCTAAGAGCTGGGGTTTGGACGGAATAAAGGACGGTCAAAGTGTATAAACTTCCAGTTATAAGACTATCATGTTCTGGGAGCCTAATGGATCCTATCTCTCATGATAGATGTATTCATTTATTTGATTACAACAATTATAATATATGCATATATCAAAACATCATGTTGTACACTTTTAATGTATACAGTCTTTGTCAATTAAATATTTTAAAAGAAAGAAGGGGCTCACTTGATTGGGTCATGTTCACTCAGATAATCGCTATATATTAATGTCCGTTAACTTAAGACTTAAATTACACCTATAAAATCCCTTCACAATCATACCTAGATTAATATTTGATTCAGTAACCAAAAATGGAAATCTTGGGGCCAGAGAGGGCAGCTAGAATTCTGTCTACTACAGCCTCCATAACCGTAGTTGGAAGGAATATCTGGATATATATATTTCCAGTTACTGTAGTACTAAAAATATCACGCTACAAATAACTTTGAATTTTGTCATTTGAACATTTCCAGCCTAGGATGTTTGGAATAAACAGGAGATATATTTTTAAAGTGGTGTATTTATGAAACTCCAAGAAGCTTAGTATGATTATATTGAAGGGTAGCCACATGATGAGAGAAAGAGGAAAAAAAAAATGAGCCTCTAAATGTGGCTTGGAGAAAATTGTGAAGAACTATGTATGAATTTGTGGGAATGTTGAACTTTCTGCAGGCAATGGAAAGTTGTGTAGGATAGAGTTTAAAATAATAAATATTGAATTGGTATCAGAATCAGTAAAGATTGGTTTACATTCCAGTTGCAACACTTACTAACTTTATTCATCTGCTCAGATTATTTGAATTTTCTGAGTATCAATATCCTTGTATATAAAAGAGGATGATAATAGCAATCTATTACTTGAAGAACATTTTTAAACAACTACACGTGTCAAGTGAATAGAATACACATCGTACTTCAACATGCCAACTTTCACTGACATTAATATATTGAATAGGAGAGTTATGTTATCTAATATGTGTTTTTAAAATAAAACTCAAAAATTAATTTGGACAATAGGTTATAATGAAGATCAGAAACAGGCAAGTTAGTAAAGGTCCTAATAAGAGATGAAAATAATATGTAAGCTAAGACGCTATTGATGAAAATAAAGAGGAAAAGAAAAAATCACTTCAGAAATAGATTTAGTTTTTCAGTGTTAATTTATTTAATTCACAGATGTTCTTACTCAGCCAATCATAATGCCTACTAGGTCAAAGGTCATTCTACGCGCGATTGTCAGCAAGACTCCTGCTGGAGGAAGCGATCCCTGGTTTTTTCTTGATTATGTTCTTCCCACATGATGTTTGACTTTATGCTTTTCTACAACCAGTACTCCGATACAGGAGATTAGACTACAAATGGTCACTTGACCAAGAAGAGCCATTTCCTAAACTAATCAGTAACCTATGAGATGACAAAACATAAATAATTCTGGCCAAATATAGATAAACTGGTCCAATCAGATTATCTTTTAAGAAACTTAAACTGGGAGTCCAAAGAGAATGGGATAGTTAATAGGGGGAAGTAAGACTGAAACTATGCACAAAGAGGGGCAAAAAGGCAAGAAGGACCATGAGAAATAATAAAGTTAATGGGTCAAAATGATAAGCACATGGAAAATTTGAGTAAATTGGGGCTAATTTTGTAGGACATCAATCTTACACACAAATAAAAGAAATTTATGAAAAAATCAAATTTGGGGATATTGGGGTATGGTGAGTTATGCATAGTAAATCTGGTTAATATCAGCTCAAATAAGAAATATATTGAATGGGGTAAAAAATCAATGCATAGAATATGAAATGAACAGACACAAATAAAATATCAAAAAACAGAAGAGTACCTAAGTTAAATTAATAATTGAACATTAAATTGAAAATCCATTTGAAATTGCTGCAGAAATTTCTAGAATAGTGTTTGACAGTCCACAATATAGTCTCAGAAATATGCTATAATTTCTGTCTCTGTGAAATATGACCAATGTCTTCTGTGCTTTTTATGAGTCTCAGTACATGTTTCTGCATATGTCTCCTTACATTATGCCTATAGCTTGAACTAGTCATTGAGAGACTTTGTTCCTTTCAACTAGAATAGATATATATATAAAATAATGGAGCTTTTATCTACCTCTGTCCTTGGTATCATATTCTATTTATTAGTCTTTCTATTCCTTGAATTTTTTTTTTTTTTTTTTTTTTTTTTTTTTTTTTTTTTTTTGAGACAGAGAATCGCTCTGTCGCCCAGGCTGGAGTGCAGTAACATGATCTCGGCTCACTGCAACCCTCACCTCTCAGGTTCAAGCAATTCTTCTGCCTCAGCCTCCCAAATAGCTGGGACTACTACATGCCACACCACGCCCAGTTAATTTTTGTATTTTTAGTAGAGAGGGTTTCACCATATTGGCCCCAGGCTGGTCTTGAACTCCTGACCTCATGATTCACCCGCCTCGGCCCCCCAGGGTGCTGGGATTATGGACGTGAATCACCGCGCCCAGGCCCAATTCCTTGAATTTTTAAAATCTCCTCGTGTCAGGTTTTCCTTCTGTGTCTACAAACATGGCTCAGTTCTTCCTAAACCAAAAAATCATTTACAAACTCCTGTCACCTCTTCAACGTACTATCTTGTCTTTTTTTCATAGTTCCACATTTCCTCCAGAGAAGATTTCACACCACTTTTCTTCACTTTCTCACCACCGGTTTATAATTACACTTTTTACAATCAGTGTCTTTACACCACTGCTCTACTGAAACTGCCTTATGAGATACTACAAATGAGTTTCCGGTTTCCGGATCCAATCACTTTGTTGGTATTCATTCTTCTTGACATTTCTGCAGTATTTGAGCCTGTTGATAATTCCGTACTTCCAGGAATTTCTCTTCCTTTGCCTTGTATAATACTATACTCTCCTCATTTCTATCTGACTGATTCTTCTGTATCCTTTTGCAGCTTCTCTTATTCCGTCAGCCTGCTAAATATATATCACACAAATTGCACTATCTTGTTATCACATTTGCTGACGAGCTTTACTCCAGTCTCCCTACAATGACTGCCCTGATCATTTTTCAGAAAACCTTATGAGTGCTCCACTCCCAATGTATCCACATTATTCTATTAGGTGCTGTATAATAATCACTGCCATTCAGCTAAGTACAGTAGTTCTCTAATTCTGATGGTTGTCGCTCTGCCTACTGCAGCAGGCATTACTTCAGTACCACAGAACAGACTGTTGCCACTGATACGACGCCCCTGCTTTTCTGGATATTGTAGTCTTTCTACTTGATCTGCTAGGCACAACAGTTATCTTTCGGTTGCCAAAGCTAAAAAGGTTTGCGTGACAGTGTGATGAAGAGTAACTCCTTATTTCTTTTACAATTTGTTATACAAATTCCTAAGAATTATTCTTGTGTGTCTATATCTTAACATTCATTGAAAGATCTCTCCATAGGTCTCAGACAATCTAACTGAATTAGGGTCAGGAGACTAAACATAATAATAGCAAACATTTGTTAAGGACTTAACAAGCCTCAAGAACTGTCTTATACACTTACTGTATTTTAACTTTTTAAAATACTACAACTAAATTCTGTGTAGTATTATTTTCCCAATTATATATTTAAAGATACTAAGACAGCTGGGTGTGGTTGTTCACGCCTGTAATCCCAGCACTTTGGGAGGCCGAGGCGGGTGGATCACTTGGGCTCAGGAGTTCAAGATGAGCCTGGTCAACATGGCACATTCCCATCTCTACCAAAAATACAAAAATTAGCCAGGCATGGTTGTGCACTCCTGTAGTACCAGCTATTTGAGAGGCTGATGTGGAGGATGGCTTGAGCCCAAAGGTAGACGTTGCAGTGAGCCGAGATCATGCCACTGCACTCCATCTTGGGTGACAGAGTCAGACCCTGTTTCATTTTAATAATAATAATAATAATGAAGATACTAAGAAGCAGAGAAGTTAAGATACTTGCTCAAAGTCACCCAGTAGTAAGTGACAGGGCAGGAATTCAATCCCACACACTTTGCCTCTAGAAACTATATTCTTAACAAGTAGACTTTACCACCTTTCAAAATTCATACTGAGGACACAATGTTTTACTTAGATTATTATTACCTAAATTAACTAAGCATTGTTACTGGATCAAGCATAGGGTTTTTAAGCCTCCCTGACAGAAGACTTCTATTGGAAGAGCTCAACAGTTTCATGGACATGCCAAACTCTATCTGAGCTGTTTCCTCAAATTTTACTCACACAAATATACTTTGTGAGCCCATCACATGAGCTATTTAGACGTTTGCTAGATAGGTTCTAATGACTTTTACCCTCAATATGGATTCTACTACTTCTGTATATTTCTTAAGATTTTATTCACATTTTGTTTTAGAATCTGTTAATCAGAAAATATATCTATATCCATAGCTTCAACCCTCACCTCTATGTAAATGACTCTTACATCCCTATCTTCTGTCCTAACATCTCTCTAGATCAGGAGACCTACATATCCAACTGCTTTACTGATTATTTCTACCTCATGAGCACAACAAATTCAACATTTTGAAAACTGAAATCCTCATTTTTGTGCTCAAGGTAATTCATTTTCCTGACATTTAGTTTATTCTAACAGCTCTAACCAGGCTTGAGATCTCTTTATCATCTTTGATTCCACCCTATCTACTATTCCTTATGGCCAAACACTTGTCAAATTATATTGATTTTAGTTTCCTTTTAGTTTCCACACAAAAAAAACCTCTTTATTCTTCTCTGTTTCCTCTGCCACCACTCAAGTTGAGGCTTGATTGACTCAATCATGTGCTATTGTAAGAGGTTTTCAACTGACCTCCATGTCTTCTGCCTCCCAACTTATAAATTATCCCACCCTGCTCTCAGCATAATTTCCCTTCAGTAAGCTTTCTATGTTGTATTGACCTACTCAAAAGCATTCATTGCTCCACAGATAATTATAAAATTAACTCAAAATTCCTCAATTTTCTATTCAAGACTCTCATCATTTTGTTTCAAGCTACATTTTCAGGCTTTTAATTGTCTAATCTGCTAGATTCTCTACAAAGCATCACATCACAGACATACTGGGTGCTTTCTGCCTCATGTTTTGCTTTGTCCATGCATATTTTACTCCATCTTTTTAGAATGTCTTATATCCCCACCCTGAATGTCACACGTCAAAATTCTGCAATAATATCTCACCACCTCTTTAATGAAAGCACTTTTGATCCTCTAATTAGATGCAATCATGTCTTCTTTTGTTTCCATATCGTTTTGTACATTTTTAAATGCCACTTGTCCCCTTCCTGATTTATTATTTTTGCATTTTTTTACTTATCAGCCTTCCTTCCACCCCCACCTTATAGATCCACCTCCAACTTCATCCCAGCTAGGATCTGAGCTTTTTAAGACTCTAGATGATCTTACTTATGTTTGTGTTCCCTGTAGTGATTAACAGATTTATTATAAACAGAAAGTAATCAGTGGAATAATTTAGTTGAATGAAAACTTCAAATAAGTAAGACTTATGTATAAACTGGAAGTGTAAAACATCTGTTAATTCACATGAAAGGAGAAGGAAATCTAATAGTTTCTTGAGTAGAAACAGAGTGGCAACAAATAGAGCTACACTAGGGGCTGCCCCCTAATATTTTTACAGCACACTCCAAAATGCTTCACTATATTAATTAGCATTCTCTAGAAAAAGAAAATTAATAGGGGAGAGATAGACAGATAGATAGATAGATAGATAGATAGATAGATAGATAGATAGATAGCAGCATAGATAAATACATAGATACATAGAGAGATAGAAATATAGAGACATTGTTGACAATTCGTACCCAAATAAATTCTGTACCCAGATACATAATTTTATTGAAAACTAATACAATTTTTATTTCACCAAATTTAGAATAATGAAGGGAGACTCTGCCTGCCAAAGATATCACATAGGAAATCAGCGGAACTTACTGAACAAGAGACAAGTCAGGAATTCTGCCTTATTTCAGTTATAATTTTCAATGTTATTTAAATCTTAGCCCTTCCAACTGCATTGAGGAATGCACTATTTTTTTAAACAAACTAGACACCACCAACATTTACTTTTCACATAATGCAGAGAAAAGAAATAAACAAATCAAATGATTTCTTCTACAGAAGACACAAAAACAATGTATCCAAGCTTAAACATGGCAGAAACAGGGAAGATTGCAATCTCTTTTTTCTTCAATGTTGTTTCTGTTTAGGCAGCTTTTCTGACAAAGAAAGAGTAAGTAAATATATTTAATCCATTTTATTCTGGGTTGCAAATTATGATTTTGATTTATGTGGAAATATTCAAGAGGCAATTTATATGCAAAGTAAAACATGAAGAATCAGAAGTTTTTCTTCCTTAGTCGGTGATTTATCAAAGATTGAATCTCAGTGTTACTGTGTAAACCATGTGTTTTCAGATAAGTGAAAGTCATAGAAAGCGGCAGGTTTTAAAAATCTATTTCGTTTGTTTTAAATAATAACTATTAGTTGTAGGTCAATGAAGAGTGATAAGTTAGGTATACATAAAACAATGGACTATTATTTATTTCTTTGTTTATTTTTCTTTGTAATTAATGTTTCTTAGGTTACTGTGTAAACACCAATCAACACTATGAATTGAGTTTTCATTAACCTCCGAATACACTAGCCACTGCCTTTCCTTTTTGCAAACAGGAAAATAAGCTGTGGAAGGCGGCTTTGATTTCTCGTTTATCATAGGCTAGAAGATTATGCACATAAAGAAAGCTTCTGGAACATTTTTTTTGATAAAGATGTGCCTGTGCAATAGCAAAACTGGCAGGTTTATCTTTGCTATTGTACATGAAAATACACATCTAGCAAAGGGGCAGAACAAGGAGGCTAAATAGAGACCTCCACCAATTTTATCCTCCACAGGAACACCAAATTTAATAATTATCTACATGAAAAAATGACCTTCATAAGAACCAAAAATCAGGTAAGCAATCACAGTACATACTGTTAACTTCGTATCACTGAAAGAGGTACTAAAGGCGATAGGAAAGAGAGTCTGAATTTGCTGACGCTACCCCTGGTGAATACTCTGGCAGGGGCTGTGTGGCCATGAGAATCTGTTCACTTGGGGAAGGCAAAGTGCAACAACTGTGAGAAATCGCAATGAATTCAGTGCTGCCCTGTCACAGAGAGAAGCAAAACTCTGCTAAACTCAGCTGACAACTACCCATGGAGGGAGCATTTAGACCAGTCCTAGGCAGGGGAGATTCGATCCACCCATCCCAGTGATAGGAACTTGAGTTTCAGCAAGCCTTGCCACCATGGGCTAAAATTTCTCTGGGGTCTTAAATAAACTTAAAAGGCAGTTTAGGGCATAAGGACTGTAATTTCTAGGCAAGCCCTAGTGCTGGGCTGGACTTGGAGATAGTGGGCTTAGGTGGTGTATGACCTAGTGAGACATAACCAGGGTGGCTAAGAGAGTGCTTGTGCTACCCCTCTACAAATTCCTCAAAGTTCAGCTTGCAGCAATGAAAGTGATGCCTTCCTTCTGCTTGAGGAGAGGAGAGGAGAGGAAAGAGTAAAGAGGACTTTGTCTTGCAACTTGATTACCAGTTCATCCACAGTATGATATAGCACTGGGCAGAGTAGTGAGGTCACCATTCCAGGCCCTAGCTCCTGGACATTTCTAGAAACATACTGGACCAGAAGAAAACCTCCTTCCTTGAAGGGAAGAACTGAGTCCTGGCACTATTCATCACCTGCTGACCAAAGGGTCTTTGTTCCTGAATAACCAGTAGCAAGATCCAAATTGTACACACCATGGGGCTTGGGTGAAATTCTGAGGTGTGCAGGCTTCTGGTGAGGCCCAGCACATTCACACCTCTGGTGGCTATGAGGACAGACTCCTGCTTGAGAAAAGCAGAGGGAAAATTAAAGGGGAATTTATCTTGGATTTTAGGTTCCAGCTAGATCATAGCGTAGAAGAGCACCAGGAGTGAGCTTGGGATCCCTGATTCAAAGCATTGGCTCTTGAATGGTCTTTCCAGACATGCTCTGGGCCACAGGGGAGCCCACTGCCCCGAAAGGCCAGTCCCAGGCCTGGCAGAATTCACCACAAGATGACTGAGGAACTCTTGGAATTTATGGAGACATCAACGGTAGCCTGACAGTACTCTCCAAGGGCCTGTGGTAATGGTGGCCATGGTGTGAGACTCCTCTAACTATGGAAAGGGGAGGGAAGAGTGGGAAGGACTTTGTCTTGTGGTTTGAGGGCTAGTTTCGCCACAGTAGAACAGAGTTCCAGGTAGATTCCTAAGTTTTTGACTCCAGTTCCTGGCTCTGGGACAGCATCTCTGGACCTGCCCAGGGCCTAGAAGAACTCACTGTTCTCCTTGAAAGGAAAGACACAAGTCTGGCTGGCTTCAGCAGCTGCTAATTTTAAAGCCCCAGGACCTTGAATGAATATAGGTGGTAAGCAGGTAGTAGTTACAACAGGTCTTTACTGAAACCCAGTGCTGTGCTGGCTTCAGGTCTCACCCAGAACAGTCCCAGTGGTGGTGGCCATGGGGGTACTTGTGTCACCCCACACCCAGCTACAGGTGGTTCAACACATAGAAAGAGATTCCATTTGTTCGAAAGTAAGAAAGGAAAATAAACAAGATTCTCTCCTGAGAAGTCCGGAGAATTCTTCCCGATTATATCCTAGTCCAATAATTGATACCTCCATGAATCTGTAAGAACCACAGCATTACTGAACTTGGTGTTCCCCTTAATGTACACATATCTTAGATTATAACACTCAACTCTGTTTAAATGTCTGGAAAGCCTTCCCAAGAGGGATGGCACAAACAAACACATACTAAGAATACTACAGTAAATACCTAACTACTCAATGCACAGACAGCAATTAACACCCACAAGCTTCAAGGCTATCCAGGAAACCGTAAGTTCACAAAAGAAATAAAGCACCAGGAAACAATGCTAGAGAAACAGATATGTGTGTTGTTTCAGACACAGAAATCAAAATAGCTGTTTTTAGGAAACTCACTCATGATAACAAAGAGAAGAAATTTAGAATAATATCAGATAAAGTTAACAAAGAGATTGAAATAATTTTTAAAAATAAAGCAGAAGTTATGGAGTTGAAAAATGGAATTGACATACTGAAGAATGCATCAGAATCTCTTAGCAGAACTGATCAAGCAAAGAAAGAATTAATGAGCTTGAAGACAGACTATTTGAAAGTACACAAAGGAGACTCAAAGAAAAAGAATAAAGAGATTGAAGCAAGCCCACGAGATCTAGAAAATTTGACAGGTAAGTCGAAGATACAAGGACTGAAAAGAAGGAATAATAAAATACCTGTTTGTGGCCCAAAAAGGAGAGGAACCAGGAGAACCATCCCTAAGTAGATATCCACGAAGACCATTCTTGTGATGCTTTTTTTTTTCTTTTTTTTTTTTCCTATTTCAGCAGCTTGCTCCCTGAGCTTTTTTGACATGGTTCCGCACTATTCCCGATTGATTAACATAAACACAACATTCCCCTTCAAGGACCAAACAAATACCCCTTTGGGCTGCTATAAGCAGATTTATGCCATAGCCATTTTGGAGAACAATTTGTGCTAGTAAGTTGGCCTGATTTTGGAGGACTTCCTGGGTGTCCGAGATATGTTTGAAGTTGGTGGGGAGTTCCATTGAGAGGGTATATAAGTATGGGCTGTGAGGCTCATACCTATTATTCCCATACTTAATCCAACGGCAATCCCTAGGGCAATCAAATGTACTGCTCGGCTTTCTCTGCTAGAACTGTAAAGTGGGATTGGGAGGAATTGACTGGAAGGAACAATTTGGATGTCTAGGGCTAAGTAAACTAGTGTACAAGTTCTAGTTCAGTTGGCTGGAAGACTTTTTTTTTTTTTCTAGTACCAGCACTTTTATTTGTAGAGTTCTCAAATCAAAAGTAACAAATAATTATACATCAGGATTGTTAGGAATACCAATTATTTTACAACTGCCACTATATGTTTCTTCTTCTCTGACACAATTGGCACAGATCCAGGCTTGCTGTGTTTAATACGATTCACTTCCTTTCGTCGACGAGCTTCTTTCATGATGCGCTGTTCCTGAATCTGGCTGTAGATAGATTTTGGTAGATGTCGATGACGAGCTATACGTTTTATATGAGGATAATGCTGAAATTTTTCCTTCAATTTCTGGTTATAATCTTTGGCTGCTTTTTCTCGTGATGTAAGCACACCCAATTTTTCAGAAGCATTAGCTTTCCACAGGCGAATGTTCATTTCATCAGATCCACACATAATATACTTGCTGTCGGAAGTCCATTTTACACAGATAACATGCTGCATTCTCTTTGTGTGATATACCTCCCTGCTTCGACTTTTGTCTACAGGAAAGATTCGAATAGATTTATCGAAACTAGCAGACACAAACTCCTTCCCAGTGGGAGAGTAATCCACATCAAGCACTGCAGATACATGATCCATATGGACCATTACAGGAGTGTCCAGTGCACGCATATCAAAAGTATATAAGTTATAATCTTCATTTGCTGCTGTAAAAATGAAAGCTTCCATAGGGTTCCAACAGATTGTATTTGTTCTCATATCTAAGATAACCTTTTTCAAAGGAGTAGCTTGCCTCATATCGTACAGTACTATATTCCTGTCAGATGCACAACTTCCCAAGAGAAAAGTCTCAACTGGGTTAAATTTAACACTACTTATACTGTCAAATCCCCAGGTCATTGAACATATAGGATTAGTTCTTTGTTCATCCCAAATGTCTACTTGCTGTCCACATGTGGCAAAAACAGCTTCTTTCCAGTGATGATCAATCCCAGTATAGACTGTCTTTCCTAATATCGTATGTAATGGCTCTTCCTCCTCTCCATAGCCTGGCCCATCCATTTTCCACTGCTTCACAGTTTTGTCATCACCAACAGTGAAAAAAGAAGTCCCACAAAAGCGAGTACATATTCCTCGTACAAAGCCTTCATGTGCTTGTATTGTACGGATACAATTTCGCTGAGTCAGGTTCCAAATTCTAACCTCTCCATCGCATGCCCCAGAAAGGATAGTAGCCAGGTTCTTTGGATGCTTTGCCAAGCAATTGACTCCATCACGATGACCATCCAGAGACTCAAGGAATGGTTTTGCAAATACTCGTTCCAGTTTGGTAGCATTTAAAGCTCTTACATATTCTCGTGGGACCTCAAAAGGATGTAAAGTAGGATCATAGTTTCTCGGAACTCTCTGTAAGTCCAACTTGGTTTCGCGGACATAATTGTCCGGATTCCGGCTCAGCATCTTCACCTTCATCTTGCTTGCTCCTACGGCCGGACTCCACGAGCTCTCCGGTACGAGTTCCGCCCACCGCCGCCTACCAAGACTTTTCAGTAAAAACTTCCCTCACTCGGATTTTCTGCAAAGATAACCAATTAGAACAATTTCTAAAAACCAGATGCCTAAACAATATTTTATCCTTGATGACCTTGTTTGTAACTGTAATTTCTAAATTACCAATCACCAAAGCAAGGAGAAATGAACTTCAAGGTTATAATTTACAGAGATCCCAAAAACATCATTTGTTTCTCAGAGGAAGAATGCTTCCTTGGATTTAAGGCAAGATATTAAACTTAGAGTGAAGAAACGAAGTGTGTTTTGCCCTTCTGACCTGAAGAAGAAGTATGAAGCAGCTAGAGTAGCAGTTCTAAGAGGCTGTAAGGCTTGGATATTATAGTTTGCATTTGGGTGGATTTTGTTTTCCCAGAATAACTGAAAACATTGAGAGTCTAGAAAAATCTGAGATTTGGGGTTGCTGAACATGAGAATCTGTAGGCAATTGTTAGGGGAATTCATAACCTTGCAATTTTGCCAAGGAGTTACATCAGGATAAGTGTCTGGAGAGGGCCTCACTGTACAGAAGTGACAGTTTATATTTTGGAGACTTGGGGCATTGAGGTTGGCTAGGCCTGATATTCTAACTGGTACCAAATTATATTTTCCCCCGACACATATTTTCTATTGGTACAATTTATACTTACAGTGTAGTTGCAAAGGGGTTTAGGAACATAACCAACAGGGTTGAAGTAATGTTTGTTTTCTGTTGCTTAAAAAAAAAATAGAAGCTTAATGTTTGAGTTGGACTTGTTTAAAAAGGGGGTCTACAACAGGGGATTTTTTCTTGGGTCAGGAAACCTGTCCTTTGAGAGGGTTTATGTTTTTAGCTTGGTTGCGTATTGACTTAAATAGGCAGAGAATGAAGCTACCATGCCTTGTGTATGCTTTTTAGGTTCCTGTGGGAGTGGGGAAACAGGAATTTGGGATACAAGGTGGTGTTAAAAGGGATGAAATTCTGAGTATAAATAGGGAATGTGGAATCATACCTTGCAGAGACTCATAGTAAGCAAAACCAACAATCCTTTGCACACAGAATGTTCTTTCCTTAATAGCTTATGAGTCCCTTCAAGTACAGTGTAATCCATAAGACTTGGCAGAGTAAGGTTCATTGTAAGTGTTAATGCTAGTTGGAGAGATATCCAAGTAACCAGGATGAAGCCCGACATGTTAAAGGTGGCAACATATAGGGAATTCAGGGAGACAGGAAAGGAGAAGGACTATAAAGAGTATAAGAAAAATATTTAAACAAACACCTAGTACCTTGGTATATTGTTGTTGTGGTGTGGAGGCATATGAGATTACTAGGACAAATACAAAGAAATTTTATCTGGGTGGTAATCTTGGAAACCCCCTGCAAATAGCAACCATATCCTACTTCCCTTATAATAGTATTAATGTCAAGAGGATGAAGCTGTTTAAGTGAAGCAGTTGGATAATTACTGTGAGCCTGTGATAGAATTGAGTAAAAAGGGTTAGCTCTAAGAATAAAGTTTAAAAAAGCCGTTGGGCTAATTTCCATCAACTTCAAGAGAGGTCAAAATATTCTAGATTTCTTGGGAAAGCAGGAAGCCCTGGTATTACATGATGTTTTTGGGATCTCTGTAAATTTTAACCTTGAAGTCCATCCCTCCTTGCTTTGGTGATTGGTAATTTAGAAAGCACAGTTACAAACAAGGTCATCAAGGATAAAATATTGTTTAGGCATCTGGTTTTTAGAAATTGTTCTAATTGGTTATCTTTGCAGAAAATCCAAGTGAGGGAAGTTTTTACTGAAAATTTTATGCTATTTTTCCTACAGTATGTGGTATTGCCTTTGTGACATTAAATTATATGGCTAATTAGATAAACCCAAATCTCAAAGTTGGTATGATTGCCTTGAGTCCACCAGTGCTTGCATATTTTTATGTGCTTGACAGAGTGCAAACTGCCTTGATGAGTATCTGTTTGCTAATTTAATAAATAGATTAACTATCTGGGATCTCCACCAGAAATTTCAAAGGACTCAGTAATAGCTTTAATTGTTAGCTGCAGTAGCCAGATTATGTTATGGTGGTTGAGTCACTGACATGTTTATTCTTAAAGAATGAAGTTCAAGGACAAAGGAGAATGTTATTCCATCCAGACTGTAAGAAGGCAGTTAAAGTGCAGAACAATGAAAGTAATGACCAGGATGCAGTTTACAGCTGTAATTAAGAAGTCAGGGAAGAGTAGAATTCATTGAATTTTAAGGAAAGTTAAGGGAGTAAGGAAAAAGAAACTCCTTGAAGCTAGAGTTGAGAATTAGGGTTAATATTACCTGAATCCAACTCAGAGTCTGAGTTTGTCTAAACAACAGATAGAGGTTGGTTTGGCTGCGTCCTCACCCAAATCTCATTTTGAATTATAGTTCCCCAAATCCCCACATGTCATGGGAGGGACCAGGTAAAGACAACTGAATCATGCAGGCGGTTTCTCCCATCCTGCTCTCGGGAGATCTGATGGTTTTATAAGGGTTTTCCCCTTCCCTGGGTACTCATTTTTCTTCTCCCTGCCACCATGTGAAAGAAGGATGTGTTTGCTTCCCCTTCCACCATAATTGTAAGTTTCCTGAGGCCTCCACAGCCATGCAGAATGGTGAGTCACTTAAACCTCTTCTCTTTATAAATTACCCACTATCAGGTATGTCTTTGTTAGCAGCATGAGAATGCACTAACAGAGGAAACTGTTAGTGGAGTGCTCCTATAAAGATATCCAAAACTGTGGAAGCAACTTTGGAACTGGGTAACAGTCAGAGGGTGAAACAATTTGGAGGTCTCAGAAGAAGACAGGCAGATGTGGGAAAGTTTAGAACTTCCTAGAGACTTGTTAAATGGCTTTGACCAAAATGCTAATAGTAATATGGACAATAAAGTCCAGGCTGAGGTGGTTTTAGATGGAGACGGGAAACTTGTTGGGAAGTGGAGTAAAGGTCACTGTTGCTATATGCAAGGAGACTGGTGGCATTTTGCTTCTGCCCCAGAAATCTGTGGAACATTGAATTTGAGAGACATGATTTAGGGTATCTGGCCGAAGAAATCTCTAAGCAGCTAAGGATTCAAGAGGAAGGAGAGAATAAAAGTTTGGAAAATTTCAGCCTGACTATGGGATAGGAAAAAAAAATTCCATTTTCTGAAGAGAAATTCAAGCCAGCTACAAAAAAAATTGCATAAGTAATGAGGAGCTGGATATTAATCACCAAGACACTGGGGAAAATATCTCCAGGGCATGTCAGAGACCATCAGAGCAGCCCCTCCCATCACAGACCCCAAGGCCTAGGAGGGAAAAGTGGTTTCCTGGGCCAGGTCCAGGCCCCCGCTACTATATGCAGCCTTGGAACTTGGTGCCCTACATCCCAGCCAGTCCAGGCATGGCTATAAGGGGCTAACGTACAGCTCAGGCCATTGCTTCAGAGAGTGCAAGACCCAACCCTTGGCAGTTTTCACATGGTGTTGGGCCTGTGGGTGCATACAAGTCAAGAATTGCAGTTTGGAAACCTCTGCCTAGATTTCAGAGTATGTATGGAAAGGCCTGGATATTCAGGCTGAAGTTTGATGCAGGGCCAGAGCCCTCAGGGAGAAGCTCTGCCAGGTTAGTATAAAAGGAAAATGTGGCTTAGAAGCTCCCACACAGAGTCCCCACTGGGACACTGCCTAGTGGAGCTCTGAGAAGAGGGCCACTGTTCTCCAGACCCCAGAATGATAGATCCACAAACAGCCTGCACCATGTTCCTGGAAAAGCTGCAGACACTCAATGCCAGCCTGTGAAAGCAGCCTGGAGTAGGACTGTACTCTGAAAATGGTCCTAACCCAGCTATTGTGTCCCCTCCAATGACCAATCACTTAGTTATCAAAGACCCTTGATTGGCTGGCACAAGCCTGGCCTCCATTCCTCTAGGCACTAGCATCTGTGACCCTGTTGGTTGAAGCGGGGGTCTCCAAACTAACTCTGGGCCAAGAGATAATAACATATACCCCACACAATGTAACAAATATTTTAAACTCAAAGCCCTTTCACTGTGTCTCTAACAGTCGAATTAGCAGATATCAAACAGTACTACAAACACCATAATTAAACATTAAGCCACATCAATTTCTTAATCCTGCCACCCTGTTACTAGATCCAAATGCAGACTGACCACTTAAAGACTCCTGCTTACAAACTATTGATTTAACTTGTAGCACCAGAACAGACCTCCGAGACACCCCTCTTACCAATCTAGAGGCCACTTGGTTCAGAGATGGCAGTAGTTTCATGTTGGAAGGTACCCAGTTATCAGGGTATGCTATTGTTAGCCTTACCGAAGTTATAGAATCAAGGCCCCTACCAGGCGGCACCACCTCAGCCCAGAGGGCAGAACTTACTGCCCTTACTCAAGCCTTACAATTAGGAGCAGGCATGAGATTTAATATTTACACAGACTCAGCCTATGCATTCAGGTAGTACATGCCCAGGCAGCCATTTGGTGGAAAAGGAAACTCCTAACAGACCAAACTTCTCCAATTAGACATGCTCTTGTAATCATGATTCTGTCAGAGACAATTTTGCTTTCTGCTTAGGTAGCTATCATTCACTGCCGAGCCTATCAGGGAAGCAGTGATGAAATCTCAATTGGGAACAACTGAGCTGATGACTAAGCAAAAGCAGCTGCCAGGCTGCCCCTTCAGGCAGTTTTGGTTCCTAACCCCACTCTCCTGTCTCACACTATTCACAGAAAGAAACCCAAAGAGCTCTAGTGAAAGGCTTCTCTGATACCTCAGAAGGCTGGCCAAAAAGCTCTAATGGCAACCTTTTGTTCCAGGAGCCTCACAATGGAAACTTTTAAAAAGCTTACACAAATCAACGAATGTGGGGGCCAAACCCTCCAAAACTTAATAAGTCCACCGTTTATTGATAAAGGAATAACCCAATCTTTAATGAGCCATCTCACAGGCTTGTGCCACGTGCTGCAAAAATGAATCCTGAAGGGACCCGCAAATCTCCTCCTCTCCTCTAATCCATTCGAAGATGAGGGACCCTACCAGGAGGAGATTGGCAGCTAGATTTTACACACGTGCCTCCAATGCAAGGAACTTAAACACTTGCTAGTCTTTGTAGATACTTTGGGTGGACAGAGGCCTTTCCCACCAAAACTGAAGAGGCATTAGAAGTCACCATGGCCCTTTTGGACCACATTCTTCCCTACGTTGGGCTCCCTTACTCATTCCATAAGACAATGGCCCTGCCTTCATTTCTCAAAACAAGTAAGTTGCTGATGCCATTCAAATGAAATACTACTTGCTTGCATTCTGGCATCCACAATCCTCTGGAAAAGTAGAAAAAGCTAATCAAACCATAAAAAGGCATCTCACAAAGCTAATACAGGAAATCGAACAGTCATGACCCGCTGTGCTCCCTATTGCCCTCTTAAGGTCTTGCATTACCCCAAATTCAGAAACCCATCTCAGCCTATTTGAAGTTCTTTATGGAGGGCGCTTCTTACAAACAGACCTCTTGTTAGATCTGGAAAGTCATTATCTCACACAGCATGTGATACCTCTAGGACAAACCATCAAAACCATTAACCATCACCAAAATCTTCATAGTCTGAAACCCGATCCCTCTTTTCCAGAGAACACACAGCCTAAACTGATGCCTGAGGACTGGGTGTATCTTAAAACTCTCGCATAGGATGAAAGGCCCTTAGAATTTGTCTGGACTGGGCCATATTGAGTTCTTCCTACCATCCCAATGGCTGTAAATCTCCAAGGTTTCTCTCCATGGGTCCACCTCTCCAGAATCAAAGCCACTCTGGCACCAAGTGAAGATCCTCCACTACTTACAGCTGTGAGACAGTCAGAGACCTCTGTATTAGTCTGTTGTCACACTGCTAATAAAGACATACCAGAGATTGGGTCACTTATAAAGGAAAGAGGTTTTTTGACTGCGAGTTCAGCATGGCTGGGGAGGCCTCAGGAAATTACAATCATAGCCCCTTTTAGCCATGCCTGGAGCTAAAGCAGCTGATGTCCCAAGGCCAGGCCCACAAAACCATGTCTTCCTCCTAGGCCTCTGGGCCTTTGATGGGAGGGGGCTGGCATGGAGGTCTCTGACATGCCCTGGAGACATTTTTCCCATTAGCTTGGGGAATAACGTTCAGTTTCTCGTTACTTATACAAATTTCGGTAGCCTGCTTGAATTTCTCCCCATAAAAACGGGTTTTTTTTTTTTCTATTGCATGGTCAGGCTACACATTTTCCAAACTTTTATGCTCTGCTTCCTCTTGAACACCTTGCCAGTTAAAAATGTGTTCTGTTAGATACCCTAAATCCTCTCTCTCAAGTTCAAAGTTCCACGGATCTCTAAGGCAGAGACAAAAAATGCCACCAGTCTCTTTGATAAAGCATAGCAAGAATCACCTTTATTCCAGTTTCCAACAAGTTCCTCATTTCCATCTGAAACCACCTCAGCCTGGACTTCATTGTCCGTATCACTATCAGCATTTTGATCAAAACCATTCAACAAGTCTCTAGGAAGTTCCAAACTTTCCCACACCTTCCTGTCTTCTTCTGAGCCCTCCAAATTCTTCCAACCTCTGCCTGTTACCCAACTCCAAAGTTACTTCCATATGTTTGGGACCCTTTATAGCAGCATTCCACTCTCTGCTGTATTGTCTTACTGTATTAGTCCATTTTCATGCTGCTGTAAAGAAATACCCGAGACTGGGTAGTATATAAAGAAAAGAGGTTTAATTGCCAGAGGGATGCAAGAAGCTAGCTGCTGAAAGACAGGAAAAAAATAAGTAGACTCAGATCCTTTACCAAAACGGGTGATGGCGGCCAGACACTTCCACATAGACATCTTTTGGTCCCACCAGAGTGTAGCTCCAATCAGTGACCTGCAATTGGCTCTGTGCTTAGACGCTGTCTGCTGAGGGTCCCAAGTTGGGAAAGGGAAAGAGAGAGGGGGGAGAGAGTTCCCCGTGAAAAGAGAGTCCCCTAACGGGCCACCAAAATGTTACAGGTGAACAGCAACTATGTGGGCCGGTGGCATGGGGAATAGAAGAATTTACCGAGACAGTTGTAGAGAAAGAAAGGCAGATTTATTAGAAAAAATATTAGGAAAATAGTTTGCAAGGAGGCAATGGGCAGGCCAGCAGAAGCCGACTGCCGGGAAACAAAGGCTTGGTGGGAATTTTATAGAACAGCGTTTATGCTGTCTGCTGAAGAGAGCTTTGCGCGGTACTAAAAGTGCTAAAGTTGCAGTGACCTAACTTGCAGGTGTCTAATGATAGCTGGGCTCAGGAAGATTTCAGTTGTTTGCACGGGAGGTCTATGTGACCTGAACCATGAAGAAAGGCATACTTAGAGCTCATCTATTTTTTTTCTTGTTTTTCCCATCTCTCACCAACCTAACTCCTTTGTCTATTTAAGACTCTACACATATCAAACTCTTGGATGGGAATCCCTTTTGTACCAAACAATTTTACTTTCTGTCCCTGTTCAGAGAATGCTCCAAGGGTGGTGTTTTTTTCCAATTTTACATGTAAATAGAGACACACATGGAAAAATTTTAGATGTAGACATAGAGACACAAATACATACATAGAGTCAATTCAATAAACTATTGTTACCTAAAAGAAAAATCAGAAGTAGATTGAAATGGATCAAAAGACTTGTGTGCTTAGCATTTGTTTTCTCTAGTAAACAGCCTTGAAAATGATGAGAGCAGTGGGTGATGGATGCTTGCTTGTCCCTTAAGCTATAGTGAATAAATTGCACAATAAATGAGCAAGGATCTATAAACATAGCTCCAGGGTCCTCCATTCTGTTCGTTCCTGAATCCGTGTCCCTCCTGTATGCTTCAGGCAAAATGATGCTTCTGTGAAAGTGCGTTGGAACTACTTGAAATGATTTTAAAGCAATAACATATAAACTATTTCTAACCCATTTTATTTTGAGACTTTTTCTCAGTTCTTTAAGAATTTATCAAGTTGCAAAGAATATCCAGTTTCAAATTTGATTGTAAATAATTTGTATTTGCAAATAAAAGTAACTTCTAGAAAATTGTCAGCTTACTAAAATTAAACCTATGAAATGTTTACATCTACAAAAATTAACAAGGTATTTTCTAGATATCTTATGACTATATGTCAATGCAAAAATTGATTCTAGAATATAGGGATATAATCAAGTTACACGTTTTATTGACTATGCGTCATGTTTCTTTGAAAAACGTGTCATTTATTTTATTACAATATTTTGCATTTTAGTGAAAAATATTAAGGTATATTTGCTTTAACATTTAAAAATCATAATAATTTTTCCCATCTTTAGAAATAATGCGAATAAGAAAATTTACCTATCAACCAGAATAAATAAATGAAAGAAGTCTAGGGTATAAAACCCAAATATGGCAATATATAAAAAATGTACAGAGCTACTTAAGAAACAGTTTTGCTTAGATAAAATTTCTTTTTTTAATATGTATATTTTTTCATATAAGCCATAAATTGACTTTTTAATTCTAGTTCTAGAAAATGTGACACAGGCTATACAAGAAATTACCCACGTGTATAATCATTTGTTCAATGCACCAGTGAATAAAGCAAACAAATATTGATTCATTGGCTAGAAAAAAGGTTTTTAAATAATTGGTTTGAAGATACATTGTTTCAGTGATTTATTGCTGCATAAGGAATCATCCCAAGCTTAATAACATGAAACAAACTTACTTTTATTATTACCATTTATGATTTGAAATACAAGTTAGGATTAGATCAGGTAGATAATTGTTTTTGTGGATCTCCCAGACTAAAATCCATAGGTGACTGGGGCTGGAGACATTTAGAAGTCTTCCTAATTCATGTGTATGGCAGTTGATTCTGGCTGCTGCCTGGGAACTCAATAATGGCCTCAGCTAAAAGATATAAATATGTGACCTGGGATTCCTCATAGCCTGGCAGCTGACTTCCAGGAGCTATTGTCCCAAAAAGGAGCCATGTAGAAGCTCTATCATCTTGTTAAAGATATGACATCTTTTCAAGGATACAGTCTATCATTGAACCTCATATATCATCATTTACACCGTGTGTAATATCACCTCCATTGGGACAGTAACAAACGCCCACCCAAGTTCAAGGGAAAGAAATATAGACTCCACAATTTTTTTTTTTTTTTTTTTTTTTTTGAGACAGAATCTCAGTCTGTTGCCCAAGCTGGAGTGCCATAATGTGGTCTCGGCACACTGCAACCTCCACCTCCTGGGGTCAAGTGATTATCCTGCCTCAGCCTCCTGAGTAGCTAGAATTACAGGTGTGCACCACCGTGCCCAGCTAAGTTTTTGTACTTTTAGTAGAGATGGAGTTTCACCATGCTGGGCAGGCTGGCCTCGAACTTGTGACCTTGTGATCCACCTGCCTCGGCCTCCCAAAGTGCTGGGATTACAGGTGTGAGCTACTGCGCCTGGCCCTAGGCTCCACTTCTTGACAGGATAGTAGCAACGATCTAAAAGAGAATGTGAGATCATAAATATCATTGCGGTCATTACTTGAACATACAATCTGCCACAGGCATTATAGAAAGCAATGTAAGAAAATAGTTCAATGCAGTCCAAACTCTGACACCTGCTAGACATATGAACTTAGTAAATTGCTTTACTTTCTTAAGGCATAGTTTCTTCATCCGTAAAGTGCAGATAATAACCCATAATTTATAGGACTACTATTATTATTACACATTATTATAGCTATTATACGATGTACAGCCATTCTATATGATAGTATTTTCTTCAGTAACAGAAATGTTCCATATCTTCACTGTCAATATGATAGTTTCCAGCCATATGTGACTGTTGAACTCTTAAAAGGTGACTCATGCACCTAAGGAACTGACTTTTCACATTTTATTAAATTTAGATAGTAATTGTGGGAGATAATTTTCAATAGATCTTTTGAGTTTCTGCATGTCTTATGAATGAGATACTATCTTTTGAGTTGCTGCATGTCTTGTGAACGAGGTACTAAGTGTCGTTTTTTCCAAACTAACATTTCAAGGATCTGTGTAGAGAACAGCCATGAAAGGTTGAGACGGTCTCCCTCCGGAGCAAAAGGAAGGCATATAGAGAACCCATTATAAAAGGTGTTAGTTTCATAAACTCAAGATTTATCTCCTGTAAGAGAAGATATTAACTGGCTTTCTATTGCATCACCCTGTGAGAACTGGGGCTCAAGAGAGCAGTGCAAAAAATGGTGACACTCTGACTACTGTTACTGTTGTGAATAATAAACTGTCCTTTGTTGCTGACCCAGGAATCTCAAGTCTTCTTCCCATTCAGCTGGCCCAAAATTGTGCTCACCTAACAAAAATTTTAGTAAAATTTCAGACCCTTCACAGTTCTTGACAGAAACATATGGCTTGTGATGACCATATTTCAAATATTTTTCTTCAAATGTTTTCTCTGTCCCCACTCTCCAACTTTGGGGGTCCACTTAGCATGTTTCCTAGGTTAAAGTTTTCTCCAAGCTCCCATTTTTTTATTCCTTTTTTTTCCAGTTTCATTTATGATAGTTGCTGATAAGACTTTAAGTTCAATTATCTTTTCTTCTGTAATGTCTAATCTGCCATTCATCCAGAATATCATCCGAGACATTGTATTTTCTAATTTTTCAGATTTGATTTGTGTCTTTTGGGATATTTTTGTTGTCTCTACATAATATTCAATCCTTCCACTCACTTGATGTGGTGGTGCTTTTTCTACTATATAATTCTTCTCTAACTTTATTCTGGGATGCAGTTTTATCTCATAAACAGCTTTATCCATGCTTCTTAAGGTTTGTTAGGTGGGACCTAAGCAACATTTTATGCAAGGCTAATTATCTCTAATCCTGAGGAAAGACTTTTAAAAATACTTTACCTGACCAGGCGCGGTGGCTCATGCCTGTAATCCCAGCATTTTGGGAGGCCGAGGCGGGTGGATCACCTGAGGTCAGGAGTTCGAGACTAGCCTGGCCAACATGGTGAAACCCCGTTTCTACTAAAAATACAAAAAAATTAGCCTGGCATGGTGGCGGGCACCTGTAATCCCAGCTACTCAGGAGGCTCAGGCAGAAGAACCACTTGAACCCGGGAGGTGGAGGTTGCAGTGAGCTGATATTGCACCATTGTAGTCCAGCCTGGGCGACAAGAGTGAAACTCTGCCTAAAAAACAAACAAACAACAACAAAAAACACTTTACCTAATGCTCTGTGAATTATGACATTGACCTGTCCAGCTGGTAAGAATAGGCATTATTCTAGGCCTTGTTTGAGCTCCAAGTATTCTATCCTCTAATTCCTTTGGGCAGTTCTTTTGTCTTGAGTAGTTTTCTCCCAAGCATCAACTTCACAGTACTCTGATGAATATTCAGTGATGATCCTATTGTGATCTTCAAAGTGTTTTCTCTGTGTAGGCCTTTCCTCTAAGTTACTCTGCCTGGTAAACTCTAGCCACCTTGCTCTCTCTGGACTTACAGGTGTATCTCCTCAACTGTGAGTCTGCTGGGCTTCCCCTGGCTTCCCTGTCTCTGAACTGCATCTGGGAAACTCTCAAAAGGTGGTAACCTGGGGAATTATTGTCATGCATTGCCTGAACTCTAGTGTTTTGAAAAGTGTTATTTTCTTATATTTTTCAAGTTACTGCTTGCTTTTAGGCAAAAAATCAAAGATCTGTTACTTTCTTTGGGTTGGATAAATTGTTTTGTTCATATTATTGGGCAGTTCTTTTGCCTTGAGTAGTTTCCTCCCAAGCATGAACTGATCAGTACTCTGATAACTATTCAGTGAGAATCCTATTGACATCTCCAGAAATTTTCCATCAATGATTCATGTTATTGTTGCTGTTTTATTGACATTTTGTATTCCAGGTTTTCTCAAAAGTCAGAATATATGTTCGTAGTTAAGAATGAAGAACTAAAAACTGTTAAGAAGCTCTGTATAAGTGAATCGAGCTTGCTTACATGTAAGCTTAGGGAGACCTTTGTTTAATTAGAGATTTGGTCATTATATTGGTGAATGTTCAAATGCAAGAACTCAGAAAATTTCACTCTAAGATAGCTCAGTTTTCTTTAACTGGAACAATGTATTATATTTGGAAGCTAGCACTTCCAGATGTGGAGGCAGTACTTATTTTTTAGGATAGATTGATTGAATGGGAAATTTACTCATTAATATTTATCTATTCCCTGTCGTCAACCCAATGTCTCTCTCAAAAACTCTCTTATCTAGGAAAAAGTCATAATTGGGATTGAAAACCTTCAGAGAGGCTGAGTGCTTAGAACATACATGATGGAGTGCAAATTTGTCTATCAGTGATAGTAGTGGAAGACTCTGCCTACAGGTACTCCAACAACTTCTCCAAGTATAGAAGTGAGCCTGCCCGTTCCAAGATATTTTCTAATCTTGAATTACGTTGTGAGACTTTTGTGGGTTTCAGAATTGGTTGTGAAAGGAAGAATTTTTACAAATTAGAAGACAAAAAATTAAAAAAAACAGACATAGAACCCTTACAGAAATGGGTTATCTATCCTGGAAGAAATAGTATAAACATGTATTTTAAGGCACCTATGGTAGAACTTTTAAAGCAAGGCAGAACAGTTTTGTGTAAATATAGATGAGTGAATTATATTTAGAAGTGCACCAGCAACCATTACTGTTTGTAAAGCACTATGATTTGCATGTTCCAAATGACTTAATCTCCACAGCAACCCATTATTTTACTATAAAACAAGAAGTTTATAAACCTGATTTTGTCTTTGTCTTTGATATAGTGGGATTCAACTAAATTTGAAACTAAAATAAATTAAATAATTAATTAATAACAATACAAACTACATTAAGATGCATTTGGAATACACATTTTTATAGACTGAGGGTCTAGAGCAAAATATAGACTGTTATAAAAATGGGTTACCTCTAACCCTAGATTTTTACAACCTGATTTAGAATGGCACAAGACTAGTACACTCTCATAAGCATTATAGTTTAAATCAAAGTCTCAGTTTTTAATGTGTAGCACTTAAAGAAGGCCAGTTTTCAAGTAGTCGTTGAGAATCAACAAGAGGTAATAGATATCACTTAATATGGAATGCTATCACATAATTATAGCAACATTGATTGAAGCTTGGCTGAGGTAGTAGAGAATGACATGCTTTGGAATTTGACCCCTTAAGGTTCATGTTAGCACAATATCCTTATAAGGCCAAAACAGCTGACTCTCCAGTCTGAACTTGATGCAAAATTTCTAATATATGAGACATACTTTTCATTTTAATTCATACAAGATACAATGTTAAATATTTCATGTGAGAACCTGACATATAAGATTCCTCGTAAAAGTATAGGTTAAGGTGAAGAGCAATGCCTTTTGTTACATTTTTAATAGAATATTGAAAATATTCAATTTGAGTGCAATCTGTATAATTTTAGATTTTTTAAAATAGTTTAGATACATTCATTTATTCTTGATTAATGAATGGAGATCTGAAAAAGAATATGTTTTACTTTATGGCATGTATTATTAATAATTTATTACTTCACTCACAAATCTTTCATTTGAGAAAGCAGTGAAAAATATTCAGGGATAATAATTTTTCAAATCACAGGCATACTAATGCCAGGTAGCTACAGCATGCTATAAGGGACAATCTTGCTGAATTTGACAAGAGAAATTAGCGTGCTGACAAGCATAGTTATGTAAAACTACATTTTTTTCTATGAATTTAGAATGAACTCTTTTCCCTAGGATTATCTAGGTAACTGTATCTAGGTAAAATGCCTTCTATTTATGGTTTATCCTCAAGTACTCTCAGAGACTTTCCAATGTTTCTAATCTTTTTAACATGGTTGTACTTCTATGACTGACCAAGCACACAAAATGGAAAATAGCACATTTGGTACTCTTAGATACCTTAGTAAACACAGGACCTCTACTATGAAAAGATTATGTTGAATTTCATTACTGAGACATAGACTCTTAACTAGGCATGTGTGTGAAAACCCTTCTCAGTGTGTTGCCAAATACTTTTCAAAGCATATGTTTTATTGTTGCAATTGAGAACACATAAATTTTATGGCAAAGTTTGTCAGAAGGAATACTGATTTGAGCAGTGGGGAGACGCAATGTAAGAAGAAAGAGGTATAAAAAATCAGCATACTCTTAGAGATCAATCCTGCATTCAATAAAATACTAGAGAAATTTGCTGAAGGCTATATAAAAGGGTAAAACCATTTGAAAAAACACCTGTAATAATTTAAGTAAAGTAAACAGAAAAGAAATTAAACAGTGTAATAAATGTGGATTACTTTGTCTTAGTCTGCATAGTATTGCTATAAAGAAATACCTGAGGCTTGAGTAATTTATAAAGAAAAAAGATATGGAGAAAGACAAAGCAACATGGTCAAAAACAAGACTCCACTGATCATCTCTCCGAAAAGGACACAAATTTAACAACTATCTACACACAAAAAGAAGCATCTTCGTAAGAACCACAGAACAGGTGAGCACATAAAGTACCTGGTTTTAACTTCATATCACTGAAAGAGGCATGGAGAAGAGTAGATAAGAAGTTCTGAATCACAAGTGTCACCACCCTCCCATCCTGCAACAACAGCTGCATGGTGCAGAGAATCTCTGTGCTTTGCAGAGTGAGAGTGCAGCAAATGTGAGACACTGCTTTGAACTCAGTGCTGCCTTGTCAGAGCAGAAAGCAAACCCCAGCTGAACTCATCCGATGCCAAAACATGGCTGGAATATTTAAACCGACCCTACCCTGAGAATAATTTTCCATTTGAAGTAGTTGACACTTGAAATTTGACAAGCCTCACCACCTCGAGCTAAGCTGCTTTGGGGCCCTACGTGAATTTGAAGGGCAGTCTAGGCCACAAGGACTGCAAGTCCTAGGTGAGTCCTAGTGCTGAACTGGGCTCAGAGCCAGTAGATTTGGGGAGCGAGTGAGCTACTGAGATACCAGCTGGGGTTGCTAACAGAGTACTTGTGTCATCCATCCCTTAACCCGTGAAGTGCAGTTCGTAGATTCAAAAGAAACCCCTTTATTTTGCTTGAGGAGAGGAAAGGAGAGAGAAGGGTAAGAGAACTTTTTATTGCCTCTTGAATACCAGCTAAGCAACGATAAAATAGAGAACCAGTCAGTGTTGTGAAGCCCCATTTTCAGGTGCTACATCCTAGACAACATTTCTAGACACACCCTGGTCAATTACCAGGATCAATTACCAAGTCAATTACCTAGTCAATTACCTGGTAAAAGTTTCCCAGAAGGAAACCCACTACCTTAAAGGGAAGGACCCATCAGCTGCTGACTAAAGAGTTCATGGGCACTGAATAACAAGCAGTGATACCCAGGTGGTACATGCCATGGTCCTTGGGTAAGACTTTGAGACTTCCTTACTTCTGGTGAGTCCTCGCTTCTGCTACAGCACATTCCCAGCTATAGTGGCTATTGGAAGAGACTTCATCTGCTTGAAAACAAAACATAGGGGAAAGTAAAGAAAATTTTGTCTCACACCTTAGATTTCAGCTAGGCCACAAAGGGATAGCACACCAAGAGAGGCCTTTGGGTCCCTGATTTCAGGACTTGACTCTTGGATAGCATCACAAAGCCTGCTCTGGGCCAGAGGGGAGCCCACTTCCCTGAAAGGTGAGTCATAGGCCAGGCAACATTCACCTCAATCTTGCTGAATAGTCCTTGGGCTTAAAGCAAATATTGGTGGTAGCCTGGCAGTAATCCCCATAGGCCTGTGGTGGGGATAAATATTGGGTGAGGCTCCCCTGCCTGTGGAAAGGAGAGGGAAGGGAGAAAAGCACTGTATCTCGTGGTTTGAGTGCCAGCTCAGTCACTGTGAAATAGAACACCATGTAGATTTCCAAGGTTTTTTTTTTTTTTTTTTTTTTTTTTTTTTTTTTTTTTTTTAAACTATATTCCCTGGTTTCCCAATGTCATCTCTGGAACCACCATGGCATTGGGAAATTCACTGCCCTGAAGACAACAGTACAAGTCTGGTGGCTTCACCAGCTACTGATTGTAGAGCCTTGAGTGAACACAGGCAGTAGCCAGGTCATGGTTATAGCAGGCCTTGGGCAAGACCCAGTGCAGTGCTGTGTTGGCTTTGGGTCTAACCCAGCACAGTCTCAGTTGTGGTGCCCATAAGGGTGCTTGTAACACTCCACCGCCAGATCCAGGTAGCTCAGAATGGAAAGAGAGAGAGAGAGAGAGATCATTTATTTGGGAGAATATAAGGGAAGAGAACGAGAGTCTCTGCCTCATAATCCAGATAATTCTTAAGAATTTTATCTAAGACCTTCAGGTGGTACTTCAATAAGTCTGCAAGAACCATAGCTTTACTAGATTTGGGGTTCCCCCTAATGAACATACAACTAAGATTACAACACTCAAGTCTTTTTGAATATGTTGAGAGCTTTCCCAAGAATGTCAGGTACAACTAAGCACAGAGTATGAAGATGAAAATGAATACCTATCTCTTAAATAGCCAGACACAGATAAATATACACAAGCATCCAGATTATTCAGGACCATATGACCTCACAAGATAAATTAAATGAGACACCAGCAATGAATTCGGGGGAAACAGAAATATGTGACCTTTCAGACAGAGAATTCAAAATAGCTGTTTTGAGGGAACACAAAGTAATTCAACATAACAGAGGGCAGAACTGCAGAATTCTATCAGATAAATTTAAAAAGTTGACTAAAATAATTGCAAAGAATCAGGCATAAATTCTGGAGAAGTTAAATAATGCAATTGACATAATGAAGAGTGCATCAGAGTCTTCAATAGCAGAACTGATCAAGAAGAAGAAAAAATTAGTGACCTTGAAGACAAGCTATTTGAAAATACACATTCAGAGGAGAAAAAGAAAAAAAAAAGAATAAAAAACAATGAAGCACACCAACAGGATCTAGAAAATAGCCTCAAAAGGGTAAATATAAAAGTTACTGGACTTAAAGAGGAGGTAGAAAAAGGATAGTGATAGAAAATTTATCCAAAGGGATAATGAAATACAACATCCCAAATGTAGAGAAATATATCAATATCCAAGTACAAGAAAGTTATACAACACCAAGCAGATTTAACCCAAAGAAGACTATCACAAAGCTTTTAATACTCTTAACTCCTAAAGGTCAAGGAAAAAAAGGTCTTAAAGCAGCCAGAGAAAAGCAACAAATAACATACAATGGAGCTCCAATACATCTGCAAGTACGCTTTATAGTAGAAACCTTACAGGCCAGGAAAGAGTGGTATGAAACATTTAAAGTGCTGAAGGAAAAAAAACTTATCCCCTAGAATAGTATATCTGGTGAAATATCCTTCAAACATGAAAAAGAAATAATAATTTTCCCAGACACATACAAGATAAGGAATTTAATCAATACAAGACCCATATTACAAGAAATACTCAGGGGAGTACTTCAATCAAAAAGAATGAAAAACATTAATGAGCAATAAATAACCATCTGATGGCACAAAACTTACTGGTAGTATCAACTACATAGAAAAACATATAATATTGTAACACTGTAACTACTGTAACTGTGGTGTGTAAACTACTCTTATTCTATGTAGAAAGACTAAATAAATAACCAAACAAGAATACCTAAAACAACTTTTCAAGACATAGTCAGTACAATAAAATATAAATAGAAATTACAAAAATTTAAAAGATGAAGGAGAAAGTTAAGGCAAGTTTTAATTAGTTATTGTTTTGCTTTTTGTTTGTTTCTCTATGCAAATATTAAGTTGTTTTTAGGTTAAAATAATGGGCTATAAGACAGTATTTGCAAGTTTCATGGTAACCTCCAACCAAAAAACATACAATGAATACACAAATAATGAAAAGCAAGAAACTAAATTATATCACCAGAGGAAATCATCTTCACTAGAGGAAGACAGGAAAGAATTAAAGGAGAAAAGACAACAAAACAACCAGAAAATAAATAACAAAGTGGCAAGAGTAAGTCTTTACTTATCAATAATAACATTGAATGTAAATGGACTAAACACTCTAATCAAAAGATATAGACTGGCTGAACGGATGAAGAAACAAGATCCATTTATCTGTTGGGTAAATGGAACACATTTCACCTATATAGACACACATAATCTGAAAATTAAAAAATGGAAAATTGTATTTCATGCCAATGTAAACCCAAAAAAAGCAGGAGTTGCTATACTTACATCAGAAAAAAAATAGATTTCAAGACAAAAACTATAAGAATAGACAAAGAAGGTCACTATATAATGATAAAGAAGTCAATTTGTTAAGAGGATATAACAGTTTTAAATATATAGTCACCCAACACGGGAACACCCAGATACACAGAAAATATTATTAGAGCTAAAGAAAGACATAGGCTCCAGTACAACAATAGCTGGAGACTTCAACATCCCCACTTTCATCACTGGACAGATCTTCTAGACAGAAAATCAATAAAGAAATATCAGAATTAATCTGTACTATAGAACAAATGGATATAATAAATGTTTACAAGGCATTTTACCTAAGAGCTGCAGAATACACATTATTTTCTTAAACACATGGATGACTCTCAAGGATAAACATATGTTAGGTCACAAAACAAGTCTTAAAACATTTAAAAAATTGAAATAATATCAAGCATCTTCTCTGGCAACAATGGGATAAAACTAGAAATTAATAACGAGAAATTTTTGAAACTATGCCAATACATGAAACTTAAACAATATACTCCTAAATGACCAGCAGTTCAATGAAAAAAGAAAATTAAAAAATTCTTGAAACAAATCAAAAACAATTGGAAAATCTCAAAGAAAGGGACAAATTGCTAGATACATACAACTTACCAAGATTTAACCAGAAAGAAATCCAAAACCTGAACAGTCCATTAACAAATATGAGATCAAATCCATAATGAAATGTCTCACAGTAAAGAAAAGCCCAAGGACTGATAGTTTTACTGCTGAATTCTAACAAAAATATAAAGAAAAACTCATTGATTCTGTTCAAACTATTTAAAAGAATAGAGAGCAAGGCCAAACTTATTCTATGAGGCCAGTATTACTCTGATACCAAAACTATAAAAATACACATTAACTAAAGAAAACTGCTGGGCAATATTTCTGATGAATATTGTTGCAAAATTTCTTAATGAAATACTAGCAAACTGAATTCAATAATACCTAAGAAAGATCATCATGACCAAGTGGGATTTATCCTTGGGGTGCAAGGATGTTTCAACATATGCAAATCAACCAATGTGATCCATCATATCAACAGAATAAAGGAAAAAAATATATGATTATTTCAATTGATGTGGAAAAAGCATTTGATAAAATTCAACATGTATTCATAATAAAAGCCTTCAAACAGAAGAAATTGAAGGAACATACCTCAGCATAATAAAATCCATTATGACAGTGCCACAGCTAGTATAATACTGAATGGGTAAAAACTGAAAGCCTTTTCTGTAAGATCTGGAACACAACAAGGATGTACACTGCCACCATTGTTATTGAAGATAGTACTGGAAGTTCCAGCTAGAGCAATCAGACAAGAGAAAGATATAAAGGGCAGTAAAATTTAAAGGAAAGAGTCAAAATACCCTTATTTGCATATTACATGATCTTGTATTTGGAAAAATCTAAAGACTCCACAAGGAAACTACTAGAAATAATAAACAGATTCAGTAAAGTTGCAGGATACAAAATCAATGTAGAAAATTGAGCAACATTTCTATATGCCAGTAGTTAACAATGTGTAAAAAAAAACAAAACAAGAAATCCCATTTACAATAGTCACACATAAAACTAAATACCTAGAAATTAACCAAAGAAGTGAAAGATCCCTATACCAAAAACTATAAAACACTGATAAAAAAATTTAAGAGGACACCACAAAATGGAAAATTATTCCATGTTCATAGATTGAAAGAATCAATATTGTTAATATGTACACACTACCCAAAGCAATCTGCAGATTCAATATAGCCTGTATGAAAATACAAATTACATTTTTCACAGAACTAGCAAAAACTAATTCTAAGATGTATAGAAGTCACGAAAGACCCAGGATAGCCAAAGGTATGCTGAGCAAAACGAACAAAAATGGAATAATCACATCATCTGATGTCAAATTATAATACAGAACTATAGTAACTAGAATAGTATGATGCTGGAACTTAGACCAGACACTTAGATCAATGAAACAGACACAAATCCACACACCTACAATAAAACCATTTTTGATAATGATACCAAGAACATATGCTGGGGGAAAGACAGTCCTTCAATAAATAATGGTGGGAAAACTAGATATCCATATGCAGAATAATAAAACTAGTTAACTATCTCTCACAATGATATGGTTTGGTTGTGTCCTCACCCAAAATCTCATCTTAAATTTAATCCCCATAATCCCCTTAATCACCAAGTGTGAAGGGCAGGATCAGGTGGAGATCATTAGATCATGGAGAAGGTTTTCCCCATGCTGTTCTCATGATAGAGTCTCACGAGGTCTGATGGTTTTATAAGCATCTGGCATGTCCCTTGCTTGCACTCACTCCATCCTGCTGCCCTGTAAAGAAGGCGCTTGCTTCTCATTTGCATTCCACCATGATTGTATGTTTCCTGAGGCCTCCCCGGCCATGTGGAACTAAGTCAATTAAACCTCTTCCCTTTATAAATTACCCAGTCCGCGGTATTTCTTCATAGCAGCATGAGAATGGAATACTACACACCATATACAAAATCAAACCAAAATGAATTAAAGACTTAAATCTATGATCTCGAACTATGTAACTGCTACAAGAAAACTATCAGGAAAATTTCCAGGACATTGTTTAGGGCAAAAATTTCTTCAGTAATACTCTACAAGCACAGACAACCAAAGGAAAAATAGACAAGTGGCATCACAACAAGTTAAAAAGCTGCACAGTAAAGGATAGAATCAACAAAGTAAAGAGACAGCCCATAGAATGTGAGAAAATATTTGCAAACTACCCATTGACAACAGGTTACTAACTGGAATATATAAGGAACTCAAACAACTCTGTGTGAAATACTCTAATAATCTGATCAAAAAATGGGCAAAAGATTTGACTAAAAGAAGACATACAAATCACAAGCAGGCACATGAAAAGGTGCTCAGCATCACTGATTATCAGAGAATTGCAAATCAAAACTGTATTGAGATATCATCTCACTCCAGTTAAAATGAATTATATAAAGAATAAAGGCAATGATGAGGATGTGGAGTTAAGAGAGTCTTTATAAACTGTTGATGGGAATGTAAATTAGTACAACCACTATGGATAATAATGTAGAGGTTTCTCAGTAAACTAAAAATTGAGCTACCATATGATCCAGTAATCTCACTGCTTGGTATATGCCCCAAAATAGCAAATCAGTGTATAAAAGAGATATTTGCACTTTTATGCTTGTTTCAGTACTGTTTACAATAGCTAAGACTTGAAAGCAACCTAAGTGTCCTTCAACAGATGAATGGATGAAGAAATTGTGGCACATACACAACAGAGTATATTTATCCATAAAAAGGAATAAGATTCAGTCACTGGCAACAAGGTAGATGGAATCGGAGATCATTATGTTAAGTGAAATAAGCTAGGGACAGAAAGGCAAGCATCACATAGTCTCACTTACTTGTGGGATCTAAAAATCAAAACAATTAAATTTGTACACATAGGTATTATAAGAATGGTTACCAGAGGCTGGGAAGGGTAGTGGAGAGTTGGGAGTTAGGAAGGGATGGTTGATTAGTACAAAAAAAAAAAAAAAAAAATAGGAAGAATGAATAAGATCTAATATTTTGTAGGACAAGGTAACTATAGTAAAAAATAACTTAATTGTATATTTTTAAATAAATAATATAATTTGACTGAAAGAATAAATTGTTGAGGGGATGTATACCCCTCTCTCCATAATGTGCTTATTTCACATTGCATGCCTGTATCAAAACACCTCATGTACCCCATGAATATATACACCTACTATGTACCTACAATTTTTTTTTTAATTAAAAAATGCAGACAGTGGAAGAATAGATGAAAAAACAAGACTTCATGATCTGTTGCCTACAAGAAACACACTTCATCTGTTAAGACACACATAGTCTAAAAATAAAAGAATGGAAAAATGTTTTATTACAATATAAACTAATAAATGCAAGAGCAATTATACTTATATCAGACAAAATAGATTTCAAGACAAAATGTGTAAGACAGGACCAAGAAAGTCACAATATAATGATAAAAGTATCAATTCAGTAATAGGATATAACAATTTTATATATATATATACACTGAACACCAAAGCACCCAAATGTATAAAGCAGATATTATTAGAGCTAAAGAGAGAGATGGCTCCTGATACAATAATATCTGGAAACTTCAACACCTCATTATCAACCTTGAATAGATCTCCCAGACAGAAAATCAGCAAAGAAACATCCAACTTAATCTGCACTATACACCAAATTTACCTAACATATATTTATATAACATTTCATTCAACAACTGCACAAAAAACATTTTTTTCCTTAGCACATTGATCATTTTCAAGGATAGACCATGTGTTAAGTCAGAAAACCAATCTTAAAATATTCGAAGAATTAAATAATATCAAGAAAATAGATTTATTTGGCTTAGAATTCTAATGGCTATAAAGTTCAAGACTGGGCATCTGTATTGGTTGATGACCTCAGATTGCTTCCAGTTATGGTGGAAGTTGAAGGATGGCCAGAGTGTGCCGAGATCACAGGGTGCGAGAGGAAGCAGTGTTGGGAGCAGGCTCTTTTTAACAACCAGAACTCTCAGAATCCGATAGAGTGAGAATTCACTTATCCCTAAAGGAGGGCAGCAATCTATTCACATGGGACCAGCGACCTTGACAAAAACAACTCCCATTAGAAAACAGCTCCCCACCTCCAAAACTGTGAATCAAATTTAAACATAACATTTAGAGAAACAGACATTCAACCATAGAAATATTGTAGACCCTGTGAGACAATGTGACACTATAATGATGATTTATCTAATAACTATTGTTGACCTGTGTCTTTGGTTTTTGCTTCCCTAAGAATATAACAGACAGGATAACATATAAAGACACTTATTTCCAAATGTTCAGGAGATTAGGAAGTCCAAGAATCAGCAGTTAGCATCTGTTGATGGTGTTTTCACTGCATCATTCTATGGTGGAAGGGAAAAGAGATAATGGAAGAGAGCAAAATACAAACCTGCCCTTTTATAATCAGCAATAAGGCATTCATGTAGGTGGAGCTCTCTTGATCTAAACAGCTCCCATTAGGTCTCACCTCCCAACACTGTTGCTATAAAGATTAAGTTTCCAATGCTTTTTGTTGTTGTTGTTTGTTTGTTTGTTTGTTTTTAACTATTTTAGGTTAAGGAGTACTTGAGCAGGTTTGTCATATGGGGAAATTGCATGTCATGGGGGTTTGCTGTGCAGATTATTTTGCCACCCAGGTAATAAGGGTATCACCTGATATGTAGTTTTTTATTACTCACCTTGCTTTCTTCCTCCACCCTCTAGTAGTTCCTGGTGTCTACTGTTCACTTCTTTATGCCTATATGTACTCAATATCTAGTTCTCACCTATGAGTGAGTACCTGTGTTTGGGTTTCTGTTCCTGTGTTAGTTTGCTGAGAATGATGGTTTCCAGATTCATCCATGTCCCTGCAAAGGACATGAACTCATCCTTTTTTTTTTTTTTTTTTTTTTTTTTTTTTGGCTGCATAGTATTCCATGGTGTATATGTGCCACATTTTCTTTATTCACTCTATCACTGATGGACAATTGGATTGGTTCCAAGTCTTTACTATTGTGAATAGTGCAGCTATAAACATATGTGTGCAAGTGTCTTTATAGTAGCAAGATTTACAATCCTTTGGGTATATACCCAGTAATGGGATGACTGGGTCAAACAATATTTCCAGTTCTAGATCCTTGAGGAATCACCACACTGTTTTTCACAATGGTTGAACTAGTTTACAATCCCACCAACAGTCTAAAAGTGTTCCTATTTCTCCACATCCTCTCCAGCACCTGTTGTTTCCTGACTTTTTAATGATCACCATTCTAACTGGTGTGAGATTCTATCTCATTGTGGTTTTGATTTGCATTTCTCTGATGACCAGTGATGATAAGCATTTTTTATGTGTCTTTTTGCTGCATAAATGTCTTCTTTTGAGAAGTGTCTGTTCATAATCTTTGCCCACTTTTTGATGGGGTTGTCTGTTTTTTTTTCTTGTAAATTTGTTTAAGTTCTTTGTAGATTCTGGATATTAGCCCTTTGTCAGATGGGTAGATTGCAAAAATTTTCTCTCATTCTGTAGGCTGCCTGTTCACTCTGATGGTAGTTTCTTTTGCTGTGCAGAAACTCTTTAGTTTAATTAGATCCCATTTCTCAATTTTGGCTTTTATTGCCATTGCTTTTGGTGTTTCAGTTGTGAAGTCCTTGCCTATGCCTATGTCCTGAATGGTATTGCCCAGGTTTTCTTCTAGGGTGTTTATGGTTTTAGGTCTAACATTTAAGTCTTTAATCCATCTTGAATTAATTTTTTGTATAAGGTGTAAGGAAGTGATACAGTTTCAGCTTTCTACATTTAACTAGCCAGTTTTCCTAGCACCATTTATTAAATGGGGAATCCTTTCCCCATTTCTTTTTTTTTTTTTTTGGTCAAGTTTGTCAAAGATTAGATGGTTGTAGATGTGTGGTGTTATTTCTGAGGCTTGTGTTCTGTTCCATTGATTTATCTTTCTGTTTTGGTACCCGTACCATGCTGTTTTTGTTACTATAGCCTTGTAGTATAGTTTGAAGTTAGATAGTGTGATGCCTCCAGCTTTGCTCTTTTTGTTTAGGATTGTCTTGGCACTGCAGGCTCTTTTTTCTTGTTCCATATGAACTTTAAAGCAGTTTTTTTTTTTCCAATTCTGTGAAGAAAGTCTTTGATAGCTTGATGGGGATGGCATTGAATCCATAAATTACCTTGGGCAGTATGGCCATTTTTATGATATTGATTCTTCCTATCCATGAGCATGGAATGTTCTTCTATTTGTTGGTGTCCTGTTTTATTTCGTTGAGCAGTGATTTGTAGTTTTCCTTGAAGATGTCCCTCACATCCCTTGTAAGTTGGATTCCTAGGTATTTTATTCTCTTTGAAGCAATTGTGAGTAGAAGTTCACTCATGATTTGGCTCTCTGTTTGTCTGCTATTGATGTACAGGAATGCTTTTGATTTTTGCACATTAATTTTCTATCCTGCGACTTTGCTGAAGTTGCTTATCAGCTTAAGGAGATTTTGGGCTGAGACGATGGGGTTTTCTAAATATACAATCATGTCATCTGCAAACATGGACAGTTTGACTTCCTCTTTTCCTAATTGAATACCCTTTATTTCTTTCTCTTGCCTGATTGCCCTGGCCAGAACTCCCAACACTATGTTGAATAGGAGTGGTGAGAGAGGGCATCCCTGTCTTGTGCCAGTTTTCAAAGGGAATGCTTCCAGTTTTTGCCCATTCAATATGATATTGGCTGTGGGTTTGTCATAAATAGCTCTTATTATTTTGAGATATGTCCATCAATACCTAGTTTATTGAGAGTTTTTGGCATGAAGGGCTGTTGAATTTTGTCAAAGGCCTTTTCTGTGTCTATTGAGATAATCATGTGGTTTTTGTCTTTGGTTCTGTTTATGTGATGGATTATGTTTATTGATTTGCATATGTTGAACCAGCCTTGCATCCCAGGGATGAAGCCAACTTGATCATGGTGGATAAGCTTTTTGATGTGCTGCTGGATTCGGTTTTAGATCTTTATTGCTTTCTCTTCTGGGAATTTAGTGCTATAAATTTCCCTCTACACATTGCTTTAAATATGTCCCAGAGATTCTGATATGTTGTGTCTTTGTTCTCATTGGTTTCAAAGAACATCTTTATTTCTGCCTTCATTTCATTATTTATCTAGTAGTCATTCAGGAGCAGGTTTTTCAGTTTCCATGTAGTTGTGTGATTTTGAGTCAGTTTCTTAATCCTGAGTTCTAATTTGATTGCACTGCGGTCTGAGAGACAGTTTGTTGTGATCTCTGTTCTTTTACATTTGCTGAGGAGTGCTTTACTTCCAACCATGTGGTCAATTTTGGAATAAGTGCGGTGTGGTGCTGAGAAGAATGTATAGTCTATTGATTTGGGGTGGAGAGTTCTGTAGATGTCTATTAGGTCTGCTTGGTGCAGAGATGAGTTCTAATCCTGGATACCCTTGTTAACTTTCTGTCTCGTTGATCTGTCTGATATTGACAGTGGGATGTCTGCCATTATTATTGTGTGGGAGTCTCAGTCTCTGTAAATCTCTAAAGACTTGTCTTATGAATCTGGGTTGTCCTGTATTGGGTGCATATGTATTTAAGGTAGTTAGCTCTTCTTGTTGAATTGATCCCTTTATCATTATGTAATGGCCTTCTTTGTCTCTTTTGATCTTTGTTGTTTTAAAGTCTGTTTTATCAGATATTAGGATTGCAACCCCTGTTTTTTGTTTTTTGTTTTTTTTCCATTTCTTGGTGAATCTTCCTCCATCCCTTTATTTTGAGCCTATGTGTGCCTCTGCACGTGAGATGAATCTCCTGAGTATAGCACAGTGATGATTCTAGACTCTTTATCCAATTTGCCAGTCTGTGTATTTTAATCGGCAGGTTTAGCCCATTTGCATTTAAGGTTAATATTGTTATGTGTGAATTTGATCCTGTCATTATGATGTTAGCTGGTTATTTTGCTGGTTAGCTGATGCAGTTTCTTCCTAGCATTGATGGTTTTTACAATTTGGCATGTGTTTGCAGTGGTTGGTACCAGTTGTTCCTTTCCATGTTTAGTGTTTCCTTCAGGATCTCTTGTAAAGCAGGCCTGGTGGTGACAAAATCTCTCAGCATTTTCTTTTCTGTAAAGGATTTTATTTCGTCTTACTTATGAAGCTTAGTTTGGCTCAATATGAAATTGTGGGTTGAAAATTCTTTTCTTTAAGAATGTTGAATATTGGCCCTCATTCTCTTCTGGCTTATAGAGTTTCTGCTGAGAGATCCACTGTTAGTCTCATAGGCTTCCCTTTATGGGTAACTCGACCTTTCTCTCTGGCTGCCCTTAACATTTTTTCCTTCATATCAACCTTGGTGAATCTGACAATTATGTGTCTTGGGGTTGCTCTTCTCGAGGAGTATCTTTGTGGTATTCTCTGTGTTTCCTGAATTTGAATGTTGGCCTGCCTTGCTAGGTTGGGGAAGTTCTCCTGGATAATATCCTGAAGAGTGTTTTCCAACTTGGTTCCATTCTCCCCATCACTCTTAAGATGGACCAATCAAACATAGATTTGGTTTTTTCATGTAGTCCCATATTCTTGGAGGCTTTGTTCATTTCTTTTTACTCTTCTCTAAACTTCTCTTCTCGCTTCATTTCATTCATTTGATCTTCAATCACTGATACCCTTTCTTCCGCTTGATCAAATTGGCTACTGAAGCTTGTGCATGTGTCATGTAGTTCTCGTGCCATAGTTTGCAGCTCCATCAGGTCATTTAAGGTTTTCTCTACACTGTTTATTCTAGTTAGCCATTTGTCTAATCTGTTTTCAAGGTTTTTAGCTTCCTTGCAATGGGTTCGAACATCCCCCTTTAGCTCGGAGAATTTCATTATTACCTACCTTCTGAAGTCTACTGTCAGCTCACCAAAGTCATTCTCTGTCTAACTTTGTTTTGTTGCGGATGAGGAGCTGCGATCCTTTGGAGGAGAAGAGGTGCTCTGGTTTTTAAATTTTCAGTTTTTCTGCTCTGGTTTTTCCCCATCTTTGTGGTTTTATCTACCTTTGGTCTTTGATGATGGTGACCTACAAATGGGGTTTTGGTGTGGATGTTCTTTTGGTTGATGTTGATGCTATTCCTTTTTTTGTTAGTTTTCCTTCTTACAGTCAGAACCTTCAGCTGCAGGTCTATTGGAATTTGCTGGAGGTCCACTCCAGACCCTGTTTACCTGAGTATCACCAGCTGAGGCTGCAGAACAGCAAATATTGCTGCCTGGTCCTTCCTCTGGAAGCTTCATCTCAGAGGGGCACCCAGCTGTATGAGGTGTCAGTTAGCCCCTACTGGCAGGTGTCTCTCAATTAGGCTGCACGGAGGTCAGGGACCCACTTGAGGAAGCAGTATGTCCATTCTCAGAGCTCAAACTCCATGCTCGGAGAAACACTGCTCTCTTCAGAGCTGTCAGGCAGGGAGTTTAAGTCTGCAGAATTTGCTGCTGCCTTTTGTTCAGCTATGCCCTGCCCTCAGAGGTGGAGTCTACAGAGGCAGGCAGGCCTCCTTGAGGGGGGTGGGCTCCACCCAGTTTGAGCTTCCCTGCTACTTTGTTTACCTACTCAAGCCTCAGCAATGGCAGACGCCCCTCCCCCATCCCAGGCTGCCTCCTGGCAGTTCAGTCTCGGACTGCTGCACTAGTAGTGCATGGGACCCACTGAGCCAGGCACGGGATATAATCTCCTGGCGTGCCCTTTGCTAAGACCATTGGAAAAGCGCAGTATTAGGGCAGGAGTTTCCCAATTTTTCAGCGACTGTCTGTCAGGGCTTCCCTTGGCTAGGAAAGGGAAATCCCCATACCCCTTGTGCTTCCTGGGTTAGGCGATGCCCCGCCCTGCTTTGGCTCACCCTCCGTGGGCTGCACCCACTGTCCAACTAGTCCCATTGAGATGAACCAGGTACCTCAGTTGGAAATGCAGAATTCAGCCCTCTTCTGCGTTGATCATGCTGTGTGCTGCAGACCCGAGCTGTTCCTATTCGGCCATCTTGGAACAATCTCCTAAAGTTTGTATTTAATAATTAAACTATGAAAATTGTGCATCGCATTTATCAGTTACAGCGATGGACGTTATTACAATTTACAAACACCTGGTTTTCTACATCCTGGAACACAGGAGTATTACACCCATCCAACTGAAGCTAGACATGGCCAGGTGAACAGCTTCAGCCAATGATGTTTGAGAGTTCATTGTCCAGTAGAAGTATTTAATTGCTTTTACTCAACTCCCCACCTTTTCCTTCCACTACCCTGGTGACTATGGTAATGTCTGTAGAGCTGGAAATGTCATAAGATTAAGGGAACTTGGAATGGTAGGGCAATGTTTAGCAGAGCATTACCGTGGAGAGTCATTGGGACCCTCAGTAGACTTGGTGCATTTTAAGCTTCTAAGATTTTAAGATTGTTGGTTCACTGAGTTTGACCTAGCCTTACCTGACTATTCTAATAACATTACATCTTGGAAATAAAGTTACTTTTATCTAGTATAATTTATTTTCTCTCTCACATTTTTGTGAGAAATGCTTGGCTATAAAAATTAATTTTTTGAACAATTGGCTCTGAGAAAAAGATGCAAAATGCTTTTTAGTCTTTGTACTGTCAATTTAAGTAATTATAAAATTGACACCAATTATTCAAAAGCATAGCTTGAAAAAGTCAATGTTTTAGAAGCAGACATATAGAATAAAATTAAGAAGGAGGGGTGTGAAAATATTATAAACATAGTAAATTGAAACAGGTAAAGGAGCTATCAAAATATAGTGTTTTTAACACTTGGCTACTACATAAATAACATGTGTTATTTAGTACAGACGTAATCTATGAAAACTAGTATTGTTTGGAATTTTGGGTACTGTTTTCTTTCCTTTTTTTTGTATTGAAATAAAAATTTTATGTATTTAAGATGTGCAGCATATTGTTTTGGTATACATGCATATAGTAAAGTGAAAATTTCAGTCAAGCTAATTAAGTGTCCATCTCCTCATATAGTTACCATTTCTGTATGTGGTGACTGTACTTGAAACCTATTCTCTTGGTAAATTTTCAGTATACAATACAGTATTATTAACTATAATCATTTTGCTGTGCATTAGATCTCATGGCTTATTCATCCTATGTAACTGCAACTTTGTACACTTTGAACAACATCTCCCCATTTCACCAACTTCCCCTCCATGTACCTTTCCACTCTCTAATTCTGTGTATTCAATCTTTTAATATGCCACCTGTGATTGATGTAGTATTTTTCTTTCTGTGATTGGCTTATATCACTTAGCATAATGTCCTCCAGGTTCATCCATTTTGTTGCAAATGGCAAGGTTTCCTTTTTTTAGGCTGAATAATATATATATACACATATATATATGTGTGTGTGTGTATATATATACACACACACTCATACATATATGCACAAACATATATAAGTATATATATACACACATGTATATCATATATATGCGTATATGTTTTGGCTACTGTGAATAATTCTTCAAGGAACATGGAAGTGCACATCTTTTCCAGATTGTAATTTTGTTTCCTGCCAATGTATATTCAGAGGTGGGAATTTTGGATCAAATGATGGTTTTATTTTTATTGTTTGAGGAACCTCCATACTGTTTTCCATAATAGCTATACTAATTTGCATTCCCATAAACAGTGTACAAGATTTCTCTTTTCTCCCATCCTTTCCAGCATTTGTCATTTATATTTTAATATGGCATCCTAGCAGGTTGGAGGTTATATCTCATTGTGTGTTTCACTTGCTTTTTCTTAATGATTAGTGATGTTGGGCACCTTCTCGTATAACTGATAGGTATTTTTGTCTTTTCTATAGAGGAATATTTATTCAAGTCTTTTGTCCATTTTTAAATCAGGTCTCTTGTTTTGTTTTGTTTTTGCTACTGAGTTGTGTGAGCTCCTTACAAATTTTGTATGTTAACCCCACATCAGACATATGTTTTGGAAATATTTTCTCCCAATGTGTAGGCTGCAACTGTGTATAGCAAAGACAATTCTTAAGAAAGCTTACAGCTGAGGACTGTCTACTGGCAAAATTCTGAGTAGCTGAGAGGTTACATCCTTTATTCCTGAAATCTAATCTGAAGAGGAAGTATATTTTCCCAATACAGAGTTCAATTTCATTTTTCTTGCAAAGAAATCATCAGATTACTTAAAAGACTAAAGAGAGAAAGACACAAGTAAATGAAGCTCAGTTAAGTTTTATTACAGACACATGTGTGCAGTGTTTGCCAATCACACCATAAGCAATGAATCTTAAGGCAAAATAAGTTTTCATATCTTGGGAATAGATAAAAGAAAATTCACTTCAATGACAGGATATTATAAGCCATTCATGTGTAATTTGGGATTATTATTAAAACGTCTTGTCATGCACTATCACCATTGAATTGTGTCATAATCTGACAGAATATTTTTTTCTTAAAAGTATATAAGATAATGCATCTTAGAATCAATGCCATATTACATTTGATGAAGTAAGTTATATGTGAATGCTATTTTTAAAATCTAAACACTATAAGATGTAAAATGAAAGGAAAACATCCAGTTTCTCTTCCTTTCTTGTTCGTAAGTTTTTCTTACTAATAGTTTTCAAGAGACTATTTTTTTCTTCAATATTTCATTTTGTAAATTTTCAATTCTACAAGACAAGTGACGCATACTACAGCAAGAGCACTCCTATGATTTTTATCTATGTACATACTCATACACACACACAAACACACACAGGGACACATTTGTGAGAGGAGATAAATCATTTGAAATTATGTTGCAGATATCTTAAAACTCTACCAATATTCAACATGTATCTCCTAAGATAAAGACGCACAAAATATCATTACCACACCCAAAATACTGAAACAATAATCACATTTAAAATACAATATGTGTTAAAATGTCTTCAAATTCACAAAAGTATTCTATAGAGCTGCCCTCTACCCATTAAAAGGAAATAGTACTGAACACTTGTTAACAATGGCAAGACATATTTAATTTGAGCCATTGCAGTAGGGGAAGAGATTCAGTACAAAACTGAGCTCTACTTCAAATACAACAAGGGAAGCTGGGGATTAATAGCCAAAGGGCAAAGTGAATAGAAAATTACTAAAAAGAATTTGATTAGATATCAAGGGTAGGGGAAGAGGAACTTGATTAGATATTGTGGCAAAAAAACCCAAACTGTTTTTCCTCTGCTCTCTCAGCACAACAATAAACACAGAAGACTTCTGTGACCAAATATTGGTGGGGTAGGGGGTGGTTCTTCCTATTTCAAGCAAGCCATCAGTTCTGCAACAGACACCAACTGAATGTCCTTCAATTCAATTCTTATACTATTTATCTGGAAATAGCATCAGGTTCCACAGGTTGATTGCTCCATCCCAAGACTGTCCCACACTTCAGATACCAGCAGCAAGTCAGGTCTCTGGAACTTCTGACTCATCAGCATCAAGTCGATGGTCCCACGATCTCCTCTTTGGGTTTGATTAATTTGCTAGAGTAGCTCACCGAACTCAGGGAAACACCTATGGTTGCCATTTTATTATAAAGGATATTACAAAGGATAGACACAAAGAGATGCATAGGGAAAGATATAGTGGATAGTGGCATTGAGCCTCCGTGCCCTCCCCAGGTGCACCATCCCCCAGGAATCTCCATGTGTTCAGCTATCTGGGAGCTCTGCTAACCCCGTCCTCTTGGGCCTTTTATAGAGGCTTCGTTGGATAGGCATGAGTGAAAACCAAGCAGAAATGTAATTAAGCAAAAAGGGTTTGATCTAATATTAATAGACTTGAGTGGGGAAACCCAGCAAGGTCTGTCTTCTGAGATTCCTCTGGTCTCTCCATGCAACATTTCTTCCTCTAGGGTATGAAGCAGGACCCTCTCTGGAATAATGGTCTTATGACTCAACTCACAGTCATGGATTTGTCATTTATTTATTATTTAGCCACATAATACTGACCCCTTTGCCATCAATAGTTACTTCACTATTGTCTACTTAATTTTCTTAGGAACCTCTGGCACCCATTCTGTAAGTTTTAATGTGTTATTTTTCTCGGTCTTACCAGTAGGTATCAATGGACTCATTTCATCATCAAGTGGTTTTTATAGGATTTACTGAATGAAATTTTTTTCGTAAAGCTATATAGTTATTTTACTAAAAATGACAATCAAATTGACAGTTGAGTTGGCAATGGCAACTATGTCATGATTGCCATCTGTCCATGAGCAATCGCAAGACATCATTAGATTGTAAGACACGTTCTATTTCAAATGAGTTATAATATGAAAAATAATTATGCATCTTAAAATAGATGTAATACTCTATATTACTCTGTGTTTATTATTAGGTATTAAACCCATTTGACACTGCTTCTATATGTGGTAAGACTTAGGGATCTTGCTACATATTTGTTCCAATGAACAGTAGCATTTTTTTTTTTTTTTTTTTTTTTTTTTTTGAAACCGAGTCTCGCTCTGTCACCCAGGCTGGAGTGCAGTGGCCAGATCTCAGCTCACTGCAAGCTCCGCCTCCCGGGTTTACGCCATTCTCCTGCCTCAGCCTCCCGAGTAGCTGGGACTACAGGCGCCTGCCACCTCGCCCGGCTAAGTTTTTGTATTTTTAGTAGAGACGAGGTTTCACCCTGTTAGCCAGGATGGTCTCGATCTCCTGACCTCGTGATCCGCCCGTCTCGGCCTCCCAAAGTGCTGGGATTACAGGCTTGAGCCACCGCGCCCGGCAACAGTAGCATATTTTAAGAGATCATTACATGAAACTTCTTTTTTCCCCTGAAGGTGGAAAGCAACTGAAAGTTAGATACAAGATACAGACAATTACTGATGAAAATGTCAGCTTTATTACCAATGCAGATGGTAAGAGAAAAACTACAGATCTTTGGTCAAAAGACCTTCATAGTAATCTCTACATACCACTTTCCTCTCCTCCTAAGTATAGAACAGAACTATAAAAAAATTATATAAAGATAGAAATGCCCCATAATTCCAGTCTCCAATGTGATAGCCACTAGCCATATGTGGCTAGGGAGTGCAGAAAAAGGTCTAGTGTAAATGTGGAATTGAATTTTTTATTTTATTTAATTTTACCTGGTTTAAAAATAAATAGGCACATTTGCCAAATGACTATTATATTGAACAGTGCAGGTCCAGAATATGCCATTAGTTCTATGCAATTAATAACCATGGACCAATGGATACCATCTACCATTAGGGGGCCTTCTTGTCTTAGGAGAAGAATGAATAAGCAATAGATTGAGAATAAATTTATTTATATATCTGAAGGTTGTCTGCATGGAATATATCTTATGGAAATTTGAGATTATAAAAATATATGAATTCCTTTGTTACACATAGCCATGAGTGCTGACACAATATATTAAATAACTCATTAGGCCTCAAATAGCAGTAGTATGAATAACATCTGGTATATAGTTTTCTATTGCTACCTAACTATATTACAACACTTAGTGACTTAAAACAATACATATTTATTATCTCTCAGTTATTGTGGGTGGAGGTTCTTGTCATGGCTTTATTGGGTGTTCTGCAAGGCTGCAATCATGGTGTTGATCAGGACTGAGTTCTCATCTGAAAGCTTACCTGGGAAAGAATCTGATTTCAAGCTAATATGGTTTTCGACACTATTCAGTTTCTTACAGGCTGTTAGATTAAGAGCTTCAATTTCTTTCTGACTTTCAGCCAGAGGATGCTTTCAGTTTATTCCCATGTGGCTTTCTCCATAGGGCAGCTCACAACATGGCAGCTTTCTTCTTAAAAGCCAGCAAGGGAGAGAGTGATTCTGATGCATGTTCAAGATTGATGATATTGCATTTTCCCCATTGTATTGAAATGCTAACCGTGTCATATATGTGTAAGAGATTGCTAGTTATCTATCAAGATGTGTTCTCCCGTTCTTTTATAGTTTGATATCCTCCACTTCTCAGCAAGGCACATGACTGCCTAAAAATAAATATTTCATTTCGGGCTGATCTTGCACTACATGTGGCTAAGTCAAATTCTAGGTGAGTATGTAGACTTCTCTGAAAGTGACCTTAAAAGGATGGGGCTTTGCCCTTATTTTTCCTTTTTTTCTTTCTTGCAGACTGTGATCCAAGAGGGATGAATGAAACAGAAGCAGCTGCCTTGGATCATGAATGACCTTGAGAATTGAGACCACACAATACGAAAAAAACGACATAGAAGAAGTCAATATCACTGACACAGTAGCATTGCATACCAGCCTTAATTTTGTTTTCTCCAGATGAATGAGGAAAGTAACATTTCCTTTTTAAAGCCACTGGTATTTTGGGTCTCTTGCAGTAAAGCTTAATCCTAACATTAGATATGTACTTGGATCTATTTCCCTCTAATCTTTCACTTTCAAAGTTCTATTTTTCTATTTCTGTCTCAGAGTCATATCATATCACATGGACTATATTTGTAAAATAAATTTTTACATCTGGTGAGGCAATTCTCTCTCTTTTTTAATCTTATTTTTAAGACAATATTTACTTGAAATTTAAAGTAATTTTTTGTCCTTCACCCACTTTTTGATGGGGTTGTTTGCTTTTTTCTTGTAAATTTGTTTAAGTACCTTGTAGATTCTGGATATTAGACCTTGGTCAGATGAATAGATTGCAAAAGATTTCTCCCATTCTGTAGGTTGTCTGTTCACTCTGATGATAGTTTCTTTTGCTGAGCAGAAGCTCTTTAGTTTAATTAGATCTCATTTGTCAATTTTCAGTTTTGTTACAATTGCTTTTGGTGTTTTAGTCATGAAGTATTTGCCCATGTGGCCAACAAACATGAAAAAAACCTTATCATCACTGGTCATTAGAAAAATGCAAATTGAAACCACAATGAGTTACCATCTCATGCCAGTTAGAATGGCGATCATTAAAATATTAGGAAACAGCAAATGCTAGCAGGGATGTGGAGAAATAGGAACAGAAATTTTCACATTGTTGGTGGGAGTGTAAATTAGTTCAACCAGTGTGGAAGACAGTGTGGCAATTCCTCAAGGATCTAGAATCAGAAATACCATGTGATCCAGCAATCCCATTACTGGGTATATACCCAAAGGATTATAAATCATTCTACTATAAAGACACATGCACACGTGTGTTCATTTCAGCACTGTTTACAATAGCAAAGACATGGAACCAACCCAAATGCCCACCAATGATAGACTAGATAAAGAAAATGTGGCACATATACACTATGGAATGCTATGCAACCACAAAAAAGAATGCATTCATGTCCTTTGCAGGGACATAGATGAAGCTGGAAACCATTATCCTCAGCAAACTAACACGGGAACAGAAAACCAAACACCGCATGTTCTCACTCATAAGTGGTAGGTGAAGAATGAGAACCCATGGACAGAGGGAGGAGAACATCACACACCATGGCCTGTCAGTGGGTGGGGGGAAAGTGGAGACAGAGCATTAGGACAAATACCTAATGCACGTGGGGCTTAAAACCTAAATGACAGGTTGATAGGTGCAGAAAACCACCATGGCACGTGTATACCTATGTAACAAACATGCACATTCAGCAGATGTATCCCAGAACTTAAAGTAAAATAAAAGGAAAAAAATAATAGTAATATTTTTATGAGGATTCCCAAAATAATAACTCCATTGAGTTCATTACTGGATGCAGTAAAGAAATGTATTACATTACAAGGTCTTCATATTTTGATGATATTATGTCTTCTCATCTGAGACAATGGCTTGTTCTTCCATTTAGATAGATTTGTTTTTATATTTTCTATTAAATTTTATAGATTCATGTAGATTTTGTCCCTTTTTTTTGAAATTTATTACAAAGTATTTGATGGTGGTGGTATTAGTGTGAATGAGATATTTTTCTTTTCTGTTTTTAGTAGGGTAGTATACAAATATATATATATTGATTTTTATGATAAAAATTCGATCACAAAAAATTAATAATTGTACCATCAAATTGTCTTAATTCTAATACCAGAAAGAAGTGTCTTTTGAATTACTAGAACACTTTTATTTTTGAGTTTTTAAAAATTTTTTCAACATTTATGCTGAATGTTTCATTTGCTTATTGCATTGCATTAGCTAAAATCTCCAAAAAACATTGTTGACTAATACTGAGGATGGCAGCTATCAATCTTTCTGACAGCAATGAAAACTTGTATTTCATTATAAACTATGTTGGCTCCTAGTTTTGTTGCAAAATATGTTTATCAATTTTCGCAATTCCTTTTAATTTCTACCTATCTAAATTTTTATTTGAGTTGAATGTTTATTTTGACATCTATTGATGCAATCATATATTTTGCCTTAAATTTATTAATAGAGTGACTTCTTTAGACGGATTTTCTTTAAAAAAAAAAAATCAAATTTTGCATTTAAGAAGTAAAACCTATCCAGACATCATGGTATTATTCTCATTTATTCCTCAATTTGATTGACTAAGATTTGTTTTAAATTTTTTCACTTATGTTTTTAATTACATTTGCTACCATTTTCTCATTTTGTACTACTGTTTTTAGTTTTAAGCAGAAAGATTTTGTTAGTTTCATATGATGAATTACAGAGATTTTTAATAGTTTTTTTACAGATGGAATGAGTTTGGATAACATGGAAGTTTTCTTAGAAGAAAACACAAGGGAAAAGCCTCTTGACATTGGCCTTAGCAATGATTTCTTGGATATAATACCAAAAACACAGGAAACAAAAGCATAGACAAAGGAAAGTACATTAAACTTAACAGCTTCTGCACAGCAGCAGAAACAGCCAGCAAAATAATAATAATAATAATAATAATAATAAACACCTATGGCATGTGAGGAAATATTTGCAAGCCATGTACCTGATAAAGGCTTAATATCCAAAATATATAAGAAACTCCTAAAACTTAGTAGTAGACATAAAACCAATAAACTTATTTAAAAATTAGTAAGACATCTAAATAAACATTTCTCCAAAAAAGACATAGAAATGGACAATAGGTATATGAGATTGTGCTCAACAGGAAAATGCAAACCAAAACCATAAAAAAAAAAAAAAAAAAAATCACCTCACATCTCCCAGGTTGGCTATTATTAAATATAAAAGAAGGAAAATAAAATAAATGTTGATGAATATGTAGAGAGAACAAACCCTTGTACACTATTGGTATGAATGTAAATTGGTATAGCTACTATGAAGGATTCTCAAAAAATTAAAAATAAAACTACCATATGATCCATCAATACTACTTCTGAATATATTACCCTAAAGAATTGAAATCAGAGTTTTACAGAAATATCTGCACTCTTATACTTATTTCAGCACTATTTATAATGATCAAGACATGGAAACTACCTAAATGTCCATCAACACATGAATGGATAAGGAAAATGTGACCTATACATAAAATGGAATATTATTCAGCCTTAAAAAAGAAGGAAATCTTACCATTTGCTACAACGTAAATAAAGTTGGAGGATATCATGCTACATGAAATAAGACAGACGCAGAAGAACAAATACTGTATTAGTTCATTTATATGAGTTATCTAAAACAAGCAAATTCATAAGAGGCTAAAAATAGAATGGTGGTTACCAGGGGCTGGGGTATAGTTGGGATAAGGGACATGTTGGTCAAAGAGTACATGCTTTCAGTTAGACTATATGAATAAGCCCTAGAGATCTATACAGAATAGCACATGTAGTTATCAATATTGTATTGTGTAATTAAAAATTGGTGAAAATAGTAGATCTTATGTTAAATATTCTTATCAAAAAAAGAGGGGAAACTTTATAGGTTTCAACTAAGTTTATGACATTGTTTATCGTGATAATTTTATAGGCATATACTTATCTTCAAACCTACCAGGATGTATACATAAAATATGTACAGTGTTTTTGTACATGAACCAAATCCGAATAAAAAATAAGAGTTTTATGGTTTTATGTGCCCAAACTGTTATATGTAATCGAATAGCAAAATAATCTAAGCCTGATCTGTTTTTAAATAAATTGGTTTTAAATAGCCTTTGCTCTGTCTTCTGAGATCACTTTAATGTCTAGATATTTTACCATTTCCTTAGTCAGTTTTGGTAATATATTTGCAGTGAAATAAATTACTTTTTCCAGATTTTAGATCCATATTAATTTTTTAAAATTTTAATTAACACATAATTGTACATATTTATGAGATGCAGAGCAATATTTTGATACATACAATCTATAATGATTACATCAGGGGAATTAGCCTATCCATCACCTCAAACATTTATTATTTCCTTGTGTTGGGAATGTGATGATTCTTTCATTCTAGCTATTTTAAAATATACAATAAATTGGCCAGGTGCTGTGGCTCACGCCTGTAATCCCAGCACTTTGGGAGGCCGAGGCAGGTGGATCACAAGGTCAGGAGATAGAGACCTTCCTGGCTAACATGGTGAAACCCTGTCTCTACTAAAAATGCAAAAAAAAATAGCCAAGCTTGTTGGCACGCATCTGTAGTCCCAGCTATTCAGGACGCTGAGGCAGGAGAATCGCTTCAACCTGGGAAGCGGAGGTTGCAGTGAGCTGAGATCATGCCACTGTGCTCCAGCCTGGGAAACAGAGCAAGACTCCATCTCAAAGAAAAAAACTGCTGGGTCTGACCCGCAGACCCTGGCTGAACAACGGATGAACAAATGCACTCAGACACAGATATCCAGTGAAAGAGTGGGCTAGGGGATCCGACCACTTACAGACCCCAAGGAGGGTACTGTAAAGAGTCAGCAGCCAGGCCCTGACCAGCTGGTGCTGTGGACATTTATTCAGTACAGATTTAATGACAAAGGCCTTGAGTCAACACACTTGTGGCTAATTGTGCGTGGATGATTAAAGTCCAGGTTTCTGGAGACATGAGTAAACAAGCTATTCGGATAAACTCCCCTGCATTCTTTTGTACCTACTTCTGGCCCTTTGCCCCAGGATAAGAACCAGGGCCTTTGGCTCATTCTTCCCCAAAGCTTTGCAAACCCCTTCCTACAATTTCTCCCACCACCCTGATAGATGGCCTACAAAATGCAGTAAATTATAGTTAATCATAGTAACCCTATAGTACTATAGAGTTCTAGAACTTATTCCTCCTATCTGGTTGTAACTTGTATTTTCTTAACCGACATCTTTGTATTCCCTGCTCTTTCCCTTCCCAGCATCTGGTAACCACTATTGTACTTTCTACTTCAATGTGAGCAACTTTTTTTACCTCCAACATGTAAGACAGAATATGCAGTATTTATCTTTCCATGCCTGGTTTATTTTACTTAACATAACGTCCTCCAGTTCCATCCATGTTGCCACAAATGAAGGATTTTATTCTTATGGCTAAATAGTATTTCATTGTCTATATATACCATATTTTGTTTACCCATTCATCTGTTGATGGATACTTAGGTTGATTCCAAATCTTGGCTATTGTGAAGAGTTCTGCAATAAACATGCAGTACATCTCTTCAATGCACTGTTTTCCTTCCTTTGGATACAAACTCAGTAGTGGAATTGCTGGTTAATATGGTAGTTCCAGTTTTAGTCTTTTTGAGGAAACTCCATATTATTTTCCATATCAGGTGTACTACTTTACATTTCTACCAACAGTATGAAAGCATTCCCCTTTCTCCATATTATCATCAGTATTTGTTAGTTTTTGTCTTTGATAATAGCCATTCTGACTGTGGTAAGGTAATATTTCCTTGCAGTTTTGATTTGCATTTCCTGATAATTAAGAATGTTGAACATTTTTTAATATACTTGTTGGTCATTTGTACATCTTCTTTTGAGAAATGTCTATTCAGATTATTTATGTCTTTCGTAATTGAATTATTCGTATTTTTTGCTGTTGTGTTCTGTTTATATCCTGAATATTAATCTCTTTTTAGATAAATATTTTGCAAATATCTTTTTTTCCATTCTTCAGGTTTTCCCTTCACTCTGTGGATTGTTTTCTTTGCTGTGCAGAAGTGTTTTTGTTTGATGTAACACCATTTGTCTGTTTTCCCTTTTGTTGCTTGTACTTCTGATGTCTTACTCATACATTTTTTTTTTTCCAGACCAGTGTCCTAAAGCAATTTACCTCTTTTTCCTCCTAGTTGTTTTATAGTTTTGATTCTTATGTTAACTTGAATCCATTTTTAAAATGTTTTTAGAGATGAGAGGTGGGGTCTCACTCTGTTGCTCAGAATGCAGTTCAGTGACTAGCCAGCCACAGGTACAATCATAGAGTACTACAGCTTCAAGCTTCTAGGCTCAAGTGATTATCCTGCTTCAACCTCTTGAGTAGCTGGGACTACAAGCTTATGCTACTGCACCCAGCTTTTTAATCCATTTTGAGTCGATTTTTGTATGAGGTGAGGGACAGGAGTCTAGTTTCATTCTTCTGCATATGGATTTCTTGTTTTCCCAGCACCATTTATTAAAATGACTGTCCTTTCCGTAAGGTATGTTCTTGGTGCCGTTGTCAAAAGTCAGTTGGTTGTCAACACATGGATTTATTTCTAGATTCTCTATTCTGTTCCATTGGTATATTTGTCTCTTTCTATATCAGTACCATGCTGGTTTTAGTTACTTCAGCTTTGTAGTATATTTTAAAGTCAATTTTGCTAATTTATATTTGAAATAAAATAATTTCCTCCAGATTTCAAAATTTCTTGAATAATGTTCTACATTTAAAATGCTTCAGTAACTTCAAAATCTGTGAGTATATATTCTTTCTCATCCCTTATTTGACATGTTTTTAACTGTTTTTCTTATCTTACTCTTCAGTTTCCCATTTCATTCTTATTTTTCAAGAATTAACTTTTGTTTTTGCTTGCCATTTCTTCAAATTCTAAAAACAAATTTTAGAGAATTTAGTTCCAAAAAAGTAGTGTGAGAGGTTTTCCTCAAAACAAGAACCATAACTCGTATAAATTATTTAACAACAAATATTTAGAGTGTCTGAAAATTATTCTAGAGATATGCTGTAAATTTGAAAACAAAAACTTTTTTTTCAAGAAAATTTACTAAATCTTGACTAGAACAGAGCATGCTTGTGGCATTTGAGCTATAACCCTCTCCCTCACCTCAATTCCAGCTCATAATAACAGGAGGCATACTTATGGTGGGGTCATCCAAGAACTCAGGGTTCTCTCTCCCTCAACTTCCAGTCTAGAGTTACAGTATATTCCAGGGATGAGGAGGCCACCACCATTTCTTTTTCTGTCAGCTCTGTGTTACATACAGATGCTCTATTACAAACAATAGCATCTAAAAGATCTGAGGCTCTCTTCTACTACCCAGTCACCACTCATAATATACAAGCTCTTCCCCAGGTGTGGAAGATGAAGGATGCAGGGACCCATTTGTCTTCACTTCAAATTACTCCTACAGTGAGGATTTCACACTAAAGAAGGCAAACTGAGATAATCAGAAGCTACCACCTACCACCTTCGTCAGGAAGCAGGTGTGCCTCTATGATAGTAATGAGTCACTGTCATCATAGCAAGTTCTGGAGAAGTGGCTCAAAAATTTTACACAGAGATGGAGGCAGGTTGTAAGAACAGAAAACTGTGAAGCTCATCCAAAGTTATAAGGCTACATTTAGAACAGACTGTGTAGAAGTTCAAACCTAGGAGTAAGTTGAAAGTAATGGAAAGTTTGGTCATAAGCAATTAAGAGGAGACTTTTGGCTCCATGAGAGCAACAAGACAAACTGTAGACTATGTAGAACTTTACCAGACAACCAGAGAAAATGGTAGCTAATAAGACACCTCCTGGGATTATAAGAAACCTCAAAGACCATCTTCAAAAACTATACCTGTAAAGGGAACAGCACTTAATTTAATCAATCAGTGGAGCAATGTATGCCTTTGAGTATTGTTAAATCCAATAAAGGAAACAAATGGGAAGGTGAGGCTTACTTCCCAAATTTGATGGAAAACAATCTGGTGAACATTCAGTTAAATGTTGCAAGGTAACATTGTCTTCTGAATGGTGTATCCCAAAGATTCACACCCACACACGTAATAGTGAAACTATTGAAAGCCCGATGCAAAGAGAAAATCTTGAAAGCAGCAAGAGAAAGAAAACTCATCATGTACAGGGGAACCCCCAAAAGATTAACAGCTTAATACTCACTGTAAACATGAAATGGAATGATATATTTATAGTGCTAAAAGAAAAAAAAAATGCTATCAACCAGGAATTTTAAATCTTAGCAAAACTATTTTACGAGAATAATGGCAAAGTAACAATATTTCCAGGTAAACAGAAACTGAAAGAAAACATTGCTGGCCAAGCACAGTGGCTCACACCTGTAATCCCAGAACTTTGGGCGGCCAAGGCAGGAGGATCACCTGAGGTCGGGAGTTTGAGACCAGCCTGACCAAACATGGAGAAGCCCCGTCTCTACTAAAACCAAAAAATAGAAAATTACCCAGATGTGGCGGCGCATGCCTGTAATTCCAGCTACTCAGTATTCTGAGGCAGGAGAATCGCTTGAACCCAGGAGGAGGAGGTTGCAGTGAGCCAAGATCACACCATCGCACTCCAGCCTGAACAAAACCCCGTCTAAAAAATAAATTAAAAAATAAATAAATAAATAAATAGATGCTACTAGGAGACCCACCTAACAAAAAATACTTAAAGAAATTCTTCAGTCTGCAAGCAAGTGACTCCAGGAAGAAATGCGAATTAATTTTAAAGCATATAGAGTGCTGGTAAAGGTAACTATGCAGGTATTATAAAAGAAAGTATAATAGCATATTTCTCCTCCTTAATAGTTTTAAAAATCAATTGCATAAAAATGTACATAAATTATTGTTATGTCTACAATATATAGAAATTCAACATGTTTTCCAATAGCAGCACAAAGCAGGTGAGTAGGAGCAAAGTTGCATTGAATTAAGGGGAGAACACCAAGGTGGTAGCTCAGACCCACAGGAACAAATGAAGCAGAAATTTTGATAAGAATCTTGATATAATGAACTCTTTAAAGATGTATTCTATTCTCATCTCTCTTCCTTAAAAAACATAAAATCACATAAATTAAAATTTGTGACAACGTATTTTTAGATTCATAACATAGAGATGTAGTAACAATAATAGTACAAAATGTGGGGAAAATAATAGAGTTCTATAGGAATAACATTTCTACTTGTAATTTATTTTGTATAAATTTGAAGTAGATTTTCATAAGTTAGGATGAATAGTAAACTCTAGAGAAACTACTAAAAATACTCAAAAATATATTGAAAAAATCATTGAAGGAATTAAAATGTTACAATAGACAATATTTACAGAATGCCAAACAATGTAGTAAAAAAAAAGAACAGAGCCACAAAAAAGAGATGAGACATACAGAAAACATCAAGTTAAATGCCAGATATAAACCCAATTAGATCAATAAAATCAATGATTGTAAATTGATTAAAGAATCAAATACAATGGCAACGACAGGGTTTTTCATCCCCAAGGGGTCAGATTAGCAGTATTGTTAGCATGCCTCTCCCACTTGTAAAGACAAAATAGTGTGTAGAGGTTCAGGTTTTGAAATTTTTTCCAAGAAGCAACACAAGAAATTAACAGAAAAACTGAACAAAACCACAGACTCTTTGAGAGAAGCAGCAGGCAGCAGCCTACAATATGAACCAGAATGAAAACCGTGAGTCTCCACTGCATGAAATACGGAGAGACTGCTGCTATGACACACACTACCACAAAGGAGCTGGGCAATCCAGGCCACGGGGGAAGGCCGTAACTCTATCCAGCACTGGAACTGATTTAGTGAACAGTGGGGAATATATGAGAAGCAGCATGCTCTGTTTGCACTCTCAGAATCCAGTGAGGATGGAGAGAAGCCATTTCTATTCCTACCTCACAGAGGACCTCATGGAAGTCTGCCAGCTGGCTCAGGGTGCAGTCCAGAGACACTCCCAACAGAGATTTGCCATGTAATCTTGAGTGGGGATGAACACCATTGCCCAGAACTGAGGGGTGAGCAGGAAGTGTGCTACAGCCATAGGAGCAGGAGTTCCGTGACCCTGGGTGTCCCTGCTTCATGGGCATATAGAGAGGGGCATGGCCTGAAAGCCACAGTTTCAGTCTTCCCAGGAAAAGGCTTATGGCCTGGGGCAGTTTTGAGTTCTGAGCTCAGCCTGCCTGGAATCCAGATAGCTGTTGTTGGCATAACGCTCTGGATATGAGACCTGCCTTGCCAAGTGTGTGGTAGCTGAGTGGAGCTTACTGCCACCTGCTATCCCCTGCTCCTCGTGCAGATTCTTCTGTGCAACAGAGGTAGTTGTGCTCCTCCCTGGAACATTACTCCAGCAGCCGGGGAACTGCCATTTAATCTCCATTAGGACAACTGCTTGTGGCTGCATGTCAGGAGCCAGAGGACAGCCCTCCCTGTCCCACCCCCAACCTGGCTTTGCCCTTTCACCACCCTGGTGGTGTAAAATGATGGATGGGGATATTTGGGAGATCCATTGCCCTGCTTATTGCCTGAGGCACCAGAGTACCTCCCCTGGGTAACATAAGGCAAGAACACATTCTACTGCTCTCGCTGCAGGCGGTCCTCTTTTGCAAGTGCCACCTCCTGGCTGGAGGCCAACCAGCAAAGTCCATTACATCTGCAGGCACAGTAACACAGCACTCAAGAAGAAGAAGACATTTGCACGACCTGAACTATTTCCAATGCCTGCATCACCCTGATGAACCAAGAGTTCTTGAGTCTATGCATGTGGATACTACTACTGCTGGCATTTGAGAAAGCCAGCATACTAAGGCTATTTATAATTAAGGAAATCTGAGAGTGTACATCATTCACCTCCAACCTGCATCAGAGAGGGCACTTATAAACACTGCTGGGAGACTTGAGGACAAGTCACACCACCAGATCCCTTGCAGATATTTCTCAGCACCAGCCTAGAGTGTGGCAGCCCAACTGGGTAGCTAGACTCAGAGAAGCAACAGGATTCACAGTAGTCTTGCCCTCAGGGACTGCTAATCCTGTGGAATGGGGAGAATACCACATTAAGGGAGCACCCAGTTGGACAAAAGAAACCAGACCAAAGGCGTTGCATCTCTGAACTTTCCACGTGTGGGAAGTTTTCTTAAGTGGAGGCACAAGTGAAGTGCTGGGCTCAGTGGGAAAAGACTATGGTTTGGTTCCAACAATCAAGCACCCATCATTCTTGTGTAGGATCTAGGAGGAGGAGACTTCTCCCCCTTGCCCACCACTGCAGACACATCTCAGGTGTCTACCATGGGAACTTGGCATGGGCCCATCTGCAGGCAGCCTTTCTGGAACACTTCAGGGTGACTACCTCCCCAAAGGACAAGTGCCTTACAGAATCAGGCTTGCACTAGAGGTAAAGTCACAATGTCTCTCTTCATGGAACACCAGCATTCCTACACATAAATAGAGGTGCCTGCCTTATCTGAATAGCCAGAACACTGGTCAGGAATACAACTGAGAGGCAAATTGTTTTTCTGAGGCCTGGAAGAAGAGCTATGGTAACTTCCTCTCTTCCCCCGTTAAAATACCACATTGCATTTTATTGAGAATGTTCATAGCAACATCTCTAAAAGCCAGGACGTCTTCCCACCTTTGGGGTATTTGCATTTACTCACCTGCTTTAGCCACTGCTGAGTTTTATCCTTGGGCAACTCTTATTGGCCAGAATCCTAAACTCTCCAACCCAGTGAAAAAAAATATTGGGGAAAAAGGTTAAAAATGCATACCCCTGGGAATCAAGATAAGCTTTATTAGGCCTCTGCCACTTCAGCCAAACAGGAGACAGTGAACCTTCTCGTACACCCAGCATAACACTAACATAACCGACATCAGAGAAAACCATGACACAAAATTTATCTATAACCAAGGAACTCAAACTGAGACTTCTCCAGTGAAATCAACCAGAGTCAAAACTAGGTGACAATAAACTATCAACATTAATGTCACATCCTCAAGGGGAAAAAATTAGAAAACCTAGTTGAATAAAAAATAAATTCAAAATAATGAAAAGAAAAGGTTTACCCAAATGAGAAGGTACCAAATAAGTATTTCTAGCAAGATGAAAAAACAAGGTTCTATATCATTTCTTCTCGCCAAATCACAATAACTCTCCAGCAGTAGATCCAAATCAAAATAAAATATTTGAAATACCAGATAAAAAATCAAAGTTTGGTTGCTAACTTACTCAAGAGGAACAAAAGAAAGGTTAAAACCAACATAAAGAATTTTTTAAAAAATTCAGCATCCAAATAAAAAAAATTTCTAAAGAGATAGCTGCTTTGAAGAAAAATCAATCCAAACTTCTGGAAATAGAAGAAACATTTAGGAAAATGCTAAATGCAATGGAAAGTTTTAACATTCAACTAGAACAAATAGAAGAAGAAATTTCAGAGTTCAAAGACAAGGCATTCAAATTAATGCAAACAGACAAAATTTTTTTAAAAAAGAAAACAAATTAACAACATCTGCAGGAAAAATGGGATGATGTAAAATGCCCAAATCTAAGAATTATAGGTGTTATTAGGGAAAAGAAAAAGCAAAATGTTTGACAAACCCATTTGAAGAAATAATGAAGAAAAACTTCCCTGGTCTTCCTAGAGTTTTAGACATACAAATGTAAGAAGCTCAAACTCCTGTGAGATTTATTGAGAAAAGGACATCGCAAACTATGTTATCAGTTATCAGGCTATCTAAAATCCATGTGAAAGAAAAAATTCTAAGAGCAATGAGACAAAAACGCCTGGTAACCTAAAAGGAAAACCATCAGACTAACTGCAGACTTCTCAGCAGAAACCTTACAAGCCAGAAGTGACTGTAGTCCTATGTTTAATCTCCTTAAACAGAATAACTGTAAGCCTAGAATTCTGTGTCCAGCAAAACTAAGTATTATAAATGAAGGATAAAGTATTTCTCAGACAAGCAAATACTGAGGAAATTTGTCAATGCTATACCAGTTTTACAAGAAATTCTAAAAGGAGTTTTACATCTTGAAATCAAAGGTCAATACACACCAGAATAAAAACTCCTGAAAGCATAAAAACCACCAGTCTTTTAAAACAATAACACAATGAAGAAAACAAAGTAACTAGGTAAAAATCAACATGATGACTGGCACAGAACCTCTGAATTCAGTATTTATATAGAATTTAAATGGTCTAAATGTTTCTTTAAAATAATAGATAGGCAGACTGGATGAAAATATTATAAACCAAATATCTGCTTTCTTCAGGAAATGTACCTAAGACATAAGGATTTTTATATACTCAAGGCAAAGGGATGGAGAAAGATATTTCACACAAATGGAAACAAAAGTTAGCAGGAATAGCTGTTCTTTTATAAGATAAAACAGACTTCAAAGCAACAACAGTAAAAAAAAAAAAAAGACGAAGATCATTATATAATGAAGAAAGGATCAACTTGATAAGTAGATATCACAATTATAAGTATACATACACTTAATCCCTGAGCTATCAGATTCATAAAACAATTACTACTAGACCTGAGTAAAGAGATAGACCACAACACAATCACAGGGGGGGACTTCAACACTCCATTGACTGCATGAGACTGATAATTAAGGCAGAAAGTCAACAAGGAAACATTGGACTTGTTAGAACAACTGGCTATAACATTTACAGAACATTATATTCCAGTACTGCAGAATATACATTTTTCTCATCAGCACACAGAACATTCTCCAAGACAAACCATATTAATGGACATACAACAAGCCTCAATAAATTCTTCAATATCAATTTTTTTATAGAAATATTCTATTTTTATTTCAAAATTATAAGGGAAAATAATATTGTTTTAAAGATTTATTTTTAGTTCAGGGATACATGTTCAGGTTTGTTACATAGGTAAATGTGTCATGGGGGTTTGTTGGACAGATCATTTCATCACCCAGGTATTAAGCCTAATACCCATTTTTATTCATCCATTTTCACACTGATGATAAAAACCTACCCAAGACTGGGCAATTTACAAAAGAAAGAGGTTTAATGGACTTAGAGTTTGATGTGACTGGAGAGGCCTCACAATCATGGTGGAAGGTGAAAGGCACTTCTAACATGGAGGCACACAAGAAAAGAGATCTTGTACAGGGAAACTCCCCCTTATATACTCATCAGATCTCCAAGGTGTTTCCATACATCTAACATGTAAGTGATGGTTCCCAAACCCAGTTCTTGACTTCTGTGCATTGGCAGCCTCAACACCATGTAGAAGCTGCCAATGCTTGTGGCTTGCACCCTCTGCAGGCACAGTCAAAGCTCTACGTTGGACCCTTTCAGCCATGGCAGGAGTGAATGGGACGCAGGGCACCAAGTCCCTAGACAACACACAGCACAGGGACCCTGGGTCTGGCCCATGAAACCACTTGTTCCTCCTAGGCCTCCAGGTCTGTGATGAGAGGGTCTATGATGAGAGGGTCTTTGTGAAGCCCTCTGAAATGCCCTAGTGGCATTTTCTCCATTTTCTTGGGGATTAACATTAGGCTCTTAGTAAAATATCTAAAAAGAAATACACCCCATGTTTATGGATCGGAAGGCTTAATTGATCATAAGACATGTTAAAATGGTCAAAACTCCTCAAACTGATCAATAGTTTCAACACAGTAACAAAATTTAAGCTGGCATTACTTTTGGCAAAAAAAAAAAAAAAAAAGTTAAAGGCTTAAAGTTCTTACAAATTTTTTTAAAAGATAGTTTGTACAAAATAATTTTCAAAAAGATCAAAGATCAAGCAGCCAGAGAAAATATCGATATTTCCACTGCACATAAACTAAACCAAATGTTTTGTTTCAAAGGACACTTTTAAGAACATGAAAGGTAACCAGAGAATTAAAAAAAAAAAAAAAAACTGCATGTCATATATCTTATAATGATTTTGTATCTAGAGTATATAAATAACTCTTACAACTCAGCAATAAACATTCAAATAATTCAACTAAAAATGAACAAAGAATTTGAACATAAATTTATTCAAAGGAGATGTACAAATGGCCAATAAGCACATAAAAGAATGCTGAGCACTATCAATCAGTAGGGAAATGAAGGCTATAATCAAGAAGACTGACAATACCACATGTTAGTGAAAATGTAGAGAAATGTGAACCTTATGCATTGCTGGTGGGGATATATAATGGTACAGCCACTTTGGAAATTAGTGTTTGGTAGTTCTTCAAAGATTAGATATGAAGTTACCATTTGACCCAGGTGTTGCACTCCTAGGTATGTACCCAAGAGAACTAATCACATTTGCCGACGCTTTTTTTTTTGTTTGTTTTGTTTTGTTTTTGTTTGAGACAAGGTTTCACTCTGTCACCCAGGCTGGAGTGCAGTGGTACAAAAATGGCTCACTGCAGCCTTGGCCTCCTGGGCTCAAGCAATCCTCCTGCCTCAGCCTCCAATATAGCTGGGAACACAGGCACATGCCGCCATGCTCCCTGTTTTTTTAATTTTTTTTTTTTTTTTTTTTTTTTTTTTTTGGTAGAGATAGGATTTCACTTTGCTGTCTAGGCTTGTCTCTAACTCCTGGGTTCAAGCAATACTCCCCCCTTGGCCTCCCATAGTGCTGGGATTATAGACATGAGCCACCATGCCTGGCCCTCACAAAAATTTGCACATGGATATTCACAGCAGCATTACTCATAATTTAAAAAGTGGGAATAATACAAATTTCTATCAACAGAGGAATGGGTAAACATAATGTTGTTTATCCATACAATGGAATATTATTCATCCTTAATAGTGATAAACTACTATTAGGTTGGTGCAAATGTAATTTGTGATTTTTGCATTGTTGAAATTTGTGATTTGATATTGGAATACATTCTTTTTTTTTTTTTGAGACGGAGTCTCGCTCTGTCGCCCAGGCTGGAGTGCAGTGGCCGGATCTCAGCTCACTGCAAGCTCCGCCTCCCGGGTTCACGCCATTCTCCTGCCTCAGCCTCCCGAGTAGCTGGGACTACAGGCGCCCGCCACCACGCCCGGCTAGTTTTTTGTATTTTTTAGTAGAGACGGGGTTTCACCGTTTTAGCCAGGATGGTCTCGATCTCCTGACCTCACAATCCGCCTGTCTCGGCCTCCCAAAGTCCTGGGATTACAGGCTTGAGCCACCGCGCCCAGCCTGGAATACATTCTTAAATAAGTGTGATTATGTTATACATCATTTTAATGCACATTTCTCGCTTTATGTTTTTTTGCTAATTACTTGTTACTTGCTGTTTATTTTATGTTTATTTTAAACTATGGGAATAATGTTAGACAAAAAGCAAATTTGAGCGATTTTTTATTCAAGTTCAAAATAGGTCGTAAGGCAGTGGAGATAAATCACAACATCGACAATGCATTTGGCCCAGGAACTGGTAATGAATATACAGTGGTGGTTCAAGAAGTTTTGCAAAGAAGATGAGAACCTTGGAGTTGAGGAGCACAGTAGTCAGCAATCAGAAGTTGACAATGACGAAATGAGAGCAATCATTGAAGCTGATCCTCTTACAACTACATGAAAAGTTGCTGAAGGACTCAGTGTCGACCATTCTACTATTGTTCAGCATTTGAAGCAAACTGGAATGGTGAAAAGGCTCAAACAAGTGGGTGCCTCATAAACTGAGCAAAAATTTTAAAAAAAGTGTTTTGAAGTGTCATTTTCTTTTATTCTATGCAACAACAACAAACCATTTCTCTATTGGATTGTAATGTGCAATGAAAAGTGAATTTTATGTGACAACTGGTGACCACCAGCTCAGTGGTCGGACTAAGTAGAAACTCCTCAGTACGTCCCAAAGCCAAACTTGCACCAAAAAAAGGTCATGGTCAGTTTGGTGGTCTGCTGCTTGTCTCATCTACGACAGCTTTTTGAATCCCGGCGAAACCATTACATCTGAGAAGTATGCTCAGCAAATTGATGAGATGCACCAAAAACTACAATGTCTGCAACCGGCATTGGTTAACAGAAAAGGCCAAATTCTTCTCCACAACAATGCTCAACTGCATGTTGCACAACCAAGCTTCAAAAGTTTAACGAACTGGGTTACAAAGTTTTGCCTCATCCACCATATTTGACTGGCCTCTCTCCAACTGACTACCACTTCTTCAAGCATCTCGACAACTTTTTGCATGGAAAATGCTTCCACAACCAACAAGATGCAGAAAATACCTTCCAAGAGTTCATTGAATCCCAAAGCATGGATTTTTATGTCACAGGAATAAACATACTTATTTCTTGTTGGCAAAAATGAGCTGATTGTAATGGTTTCTATTTTGATTAATAAAGGTGTGTTTAAGCCTAGTTATAATGATTTAAAATTCATGGTCCAAATCCACAACTACTTTTGCTCCAACCTAATAATACATGCTACAACATGAATTAACCTTGTAAACATTACGATAAATGAAAGAAGCCAATCACAAAAGACCACATATTGTGTGATTCCAATTATATAAAATATCCACAATTTGTAAATCTGCAACAGAAAGAAGATTATTGGTTGCCTAGGATTTGGACAGGGGGATGTAGAGTAGTGACTTTTTGTTGGCAAAAGATTTCTTTTGGGGATGAAGAAATGTGTTCTGGAGTTAAATAGTACTGATGGTTGCACAACTTTTTGAATATACTGAAACCACTTAATTTTTCACCTTAAGCAGATGCATTTTGTGGTACATGAATTACATCTCAGGGAAAAACAGATTGCATGAAACAGAAAAAGACCTTGGGGATATGATGAGAACCCAACATAATTGAAAATAGAAACAATAGCTGGAGCTGTAGAAGAAAAACCAGACACGTGTGGTGTCATACAAGTCAAGTGAAGAAAAATTTTCATGATGTAGATGCTTAAACTATGTCAAATGTTTCTGATTACTTCAGTAAGAACTGAAAAACTTGACATTGCATTTAGCAGCATGGTGTGATGGGTTACCTCGGTAAGGGAAATTTTGGTACAGTTGTAGGACAAACAGCTGATGAGAGAGTAATCAATGGCTTAATTAGAGACACTGACTAAAAACAGTTCCCCTAAAGAGTTTTTTGGGAGGGGAAAGATAAGAAAGGAATAGTAACTGGAGGACGAAATAAGGTCAGGAAATAACTTTTTAAATGGCAATAACAATTGCACATTTTAATGGTGATAAGAATGTACAGTAAAGATATAAAAGTTAATGATACAAGATAGAGAGGGGAAGATTGTTGAAGCAGTTTGCTTAAGTAGGCAACAGAGGATTTTATCCAATGCATATCTACAGTGACTGACCTTCAATTAGAATTTCAGCAGGTCATTGATACTAACAGGAGAGAAAGAAGACTATATAGTCACAGATGCAAGTAGTTGAAAGTAAAAATTTATTGTAGGAGCTGTGGAGATTCTATTTGTGTTGCTCTAATATTCTCACTGAAATAGGAAACAAGATTATTAGCTATGAGACAGTGAACTAATAATCTACAAAAGTAGGAGAGAAAACAAATTAATACTGTATGGTTGTAGGCTAGCAGTAAGGTCCATTTGTGGTGAGAGACCATTAACTTAAATTTCTGGCATTTAACATAACCAAATATTCAAATTTCGTTGATATTAGTTTCCTCTTCGGCTTCCAAAAAATTACTCTTGGTGTTTCCTTTATCTATATCATCTTCTCACTCTCAAGTCATCACATATTTGCCTCTTTTTATTATTCATATCTCATCTCTTCGCAAATGTCTTCTCACAAATACATTCTAAAGTGGTTATGGTATTTACACTAAATCTGTCCCACATAGTCTACTTTATTCATGGCCTTCCACTCAGTTTAGCTGTGATTGGTTTTAATTAGGGCATATGACTTCATTTTGGCCAATAAAATAGTCAGCTGGAAGGCTCCTGAGAAAGATTTTTCTCATTCTTAAAGAGTGATAAGTCCTCTTTCTAAGAATGTTGCTGTGTCCAGATGCAATGATGAAACCGCAGCAATAATTTAACTATCATCCTGAGGATAAAGATAAAAAACAACAATAGGAGAAAGCAACGGAAATACAGAGAAACAAATTCAGAGCTGGGATGCACCATATTAGAAACTTTCTCACCTCAGGATATCATGTAAAGTAAAATAAAGAAATGTCTCATTTTGAAGCCATGTGAATTAGGGTTTTCCTGTTATCTGGAGCTAAACTTATCTTAACTGATACACAACTTAGATAAAATAGCCTCTATCATATTATCTTGTTTGATTTTCCTTATTCATTTATCACCATCACACATTCTCTTATAGGTGTCTGTGTGTTCTTGTTTGTTGTTTTTTGTCCTCATTAGATGGTAAGCTTCATAACAGCGACACTGCTTTTCTTGTTGACATTGTATTTTCATCACCTATAACAATGCTTGCTACATCATAATCACTCATTAAATACTCATCAGACGTGATGCATGAACATTCTCTTTCAGGCCTCTTTTATTTCCTTTCTTGTCTCACTAGCTCACTCATGAAGTATTTGTTTCCCTTGATTCTTTCCTTGGCTGCTTCCTTCCTCACTGACGGTGTTGTAATTATAAACTTTTAGCCATAGTGTGATGGCCATGGTCAGGTTAGGTATTTGAAAATGCCTATAAGCATTGCCTCAAAGCAATAAAGAACCACAAACTCTTTGGTTCTTTAAGTGAGTGCTGTGGACTGACTCTATCTCCCCAAAAATTTCTATGTTGAAATCTAACCACCACAGTGAGAGTATTAATTGCTGAGGTCTTTAGGAGGTAATTAGGTCATTAAAGCTTTGCCTCATGGATGGAATTAGTGCCCTTATAAAAGAGACCTGAGGAAGACTTTAACCCCTTTTTCCATGTTAGGACACAAAGAAGGTGCCATTCAAGAGGAACAGGCTCTCTTCAGATACAGAATCTGCTGATGCCTTGTTCTTGGATTCCCCAGCCTCCAGAACTATGGTCAATAAATTTGTTGTTTATAAATTACTCAGTTTAAGATATTTCGTTACAGTAGCCCAAATAGACTCAGATAGACATTGATTATAAGAAGTGGGGTGCTGCTATAACAAATACATAAAAATATGAAAGCACGTTGGAGCTTGGTAATGGGTAAAGCCTGGAGGAATTTTGAAGTACATGCTAGAAACAGCCTGTATGGCTGTAAACTGACTAAAAAAGGAAATTCTGGCAAAGTCTTCAAATTAGAAGAGAGCTGTAGAGAAAACCTCAATCTTCTTAGAAATTACCTAAGTGATCACCACTAGAATGTTTGTGACAGTGAAGGCCATTCTCATTAAATATCAGACTGAAATGAGGAAAGATTGTTAAAAACTAGATGAAAGGTGATTCTTGATATAAAACAGCAAACAACTTGGCTGAATTATGTTCATGTCATAGTGCTCCAGGGAAGGAGTCATGAAATAGAATATTTGGTAGAAGAAATCCTTAAGCAAACAGTTGAGGGTATGGCATGCCTTTACTAGACTGCTTATAGTAAAGTGTGAGAAAAAAGAAACAAAGTTGGAATTCATAATCAAAAGGAAACGGGGGCTTAAAGGTTTGGAATATTCTCAGCTTGGCTATGTTTTAAAGAGTGGGAAAATGTGTTCAGGAAAGAACATCAAGGATGTGGCCAAGTGAGTATTTGATAAGGAGATTAGTGTGAATAGAAGGAAGCCATTGTATCAAGACAATGGAAGAATGATCCTAAAAGCATTTCAGAGATCTTCGGGATTGCACCACCCATTACAGGCCCAAAATTCCAGGGCTTTTGGGGCACAATGATTACAAATTTCTACTCTCCACATTCCAGTAAAGCACTCTTTGGCTACCCCATCTGTGGTTCAAGCAGGCCCAGGTGCAGCTCAGGTTGCCCCTCTGGAAGGCACAGGCAGTAAACCATGGTGGCATTCACACAGTGTCATCTCCAGGAATGTGCAGCTTGCACAAGCTTTGAAAACATGCCTACTTTCACCTGGATTTCAAAGGATGCCCCGGAGAGCCTCAGGGCCCAAGCAAATAACTGCTAAAGTGGTAGAGCCACTATACAAACCTCCATTAGGGCAATGACCGGTGAAACCATGGGGGCAGGGCCACCAAAAAGAGCTCCCACTAGGGAAATACCCAGTGAAAAGATGGTTACGGGACCACCTTCACAACCTCAGATTAGTACAGTCACAGCCATGCGACTGCAGCCTGAAAGAGCTGCAGGAACCAACCTTCAACCCATGAGAGCTACAGTGTGGGCCTTACCTAGCAAAGCCATTTAGAAGCAAGACTGCTCAGAGTGTGGAGGACCCAACCCCTACCTCAGTGTGTACAAAAGGCTGGACATGGAATCACATACGTTTATTTTCAAGACTTAAGACTTAATGTTTACACTATTGGGTTTTGAAATTATTTGGGACTAATTATCTTTTTTCTTCTTTCTCTCTTTGGTGTTAGAACTATCTATCCAATGCAAGTTCCACCATTATAGTTTGGGAGCACATAACTTGTGTGTAATTTCATAGATTCACAGCTGGAGAGAAATTTACTTCAAAATAAATCTCACCTTGAGTCTCACTTATATCTGATTTAAGTAATACTTAGATGAGACTTTGGATGAGACATTGAACTTCTGAGTTGATGCTTGAATGAGATAAGACTTTAGGGGCTATTAGAATGAAATATATGTATTTTGCTTATGAGAAGGAAATGAATTTGTGGGTTCAGGAGCAGACTGCTGTGACTTAGAATATTTGTTTCCCCCTAAAATTCATATATTGAAACCTAACTACCAAGGTGATGGTATTAAGAGTTGAGGTCTTTAGAAGGTGATTAAGTTTTGAGGGCTTTACCCCATAAATAGAATTAGTGCTCTCATAAAGGAGGCTTTGAGGAGCCTTTTTGACACATCTGCCGTGTGAGGAGACATAGAAGATATCATCCAAGAGGAAAGGGCTCTTAGCAGACACAGAATCTGCTGTTGCCTTGCTCTTAGACTTCCCAGTCTCCAGAACCGCTAGCAATAAGTTTCTGCTATTTACAAATTACCCAGTCTAAGTTATTTTATTACAGCATCCTAAATGGACTAAAATAGGTGACCAGCACCCACAGCTTGTCAGGTGGTTAGATTTCAGATGTTTCAGGGCAGAAGCAATCTCTCCAAGTAGGATTGACTAGTTCATTCTCTTCATTTCACACTCCAGTTTAATGGGAAAAGGCAGTAGTCTAGTGAGGTGAATTGTGTATAAGCTTCACTCCCCAGGAAAGATTTTCTCACTTTCTTCTTCACCATATAGTTCTTCCCCTCTCCAACTAATGTTCATAGGTCACGTATTTCCACTATTCCTCACAGTATATCAAATATTAACCTTATTTTATAAATGAGAAAAAAGATCAAAGGTTAAATATTGCCCCCTGGTAGCACAGCTTTCAAGTGGAATAGCTGAGAATTGAGTGTAGATTACTGTGATGGAAGAGCCTAAGAAATTAACCACTAAGTAAAACTGGAGACAAATAGAATTCTAGCTAAACCATCTATGTACTGAAATAATATACTTCTCAGAACAAAAATATTGGATGAAACAGTATCATATTAGGCCTGACCTTATTTGGCAGATCTTGGTTAAGATGTTTCATTGTTTTTTTTTTTTGTTTTTTAATTAAAATCTGTATTATCAGGGTTTGAGAGAGAGAAAGAGTGAGAGAAAGGAAGGAAGGAAGGAAGGGAGGGAGAGAGGGAGGGAGGGAGGGAGGGAAAGAAAAGAAAAAGGCTGAGCCTGGGTGGCTCACGCCTGTAATTGCAGCACGTTGAGAGGCCGATGAGGTCTGGAGATCAAGACCATCCTGGCTAACACAGTGAAACCCCATGTCTACTAAAGATACAAAAAATTAGCCAGGCATGGTGGCGGGTGCCTGTAGTCCCAGCTACAGGCTGAGGCAGGAGAATGGTGCGAACCCGGGAGGCAGAACTTGCAGTGAGCTGAGATGGTGCCACTGCACTCCAGCCTGGGTGACACAGTGAGACTCTGTCAAAAAAAAAAAAAGAAAAGAAAGAAAGAAAATAAAACAAAAAAAGAAAAGAAGAGGAAGGAGGGAAGGAAGGAGAGAGAGAGAAAGAGGAAACAAAGAAATAAACCAAAAGGAAAAAAAAAAGAAGAAAGAAAGAAAGAGAGAAAGAAAGAAAAGGAAAGAGAAAAGTAGAGGAAGGAAGGGTGGAAGGATGGAAGGAAGGAAGGAGAGAAAGAGAGGAAAGAAATAAACAGAAAAGAAAGGAAGGAAAGAGAAGGAAAGAAAGAGAGAAAGAAAGAAAGAAAGAAAGAAAGAAAGAAAGAAAGAAAGAAAGAAAGAAAGAAAGAAAGAGAAAGAAATTTCTTTTATGAAATTTTCTCATATGATTTAGGAGGCTGGCCAGCCCAAAGTCTGAAGGGTAGGCTGGCAGGCTGGAGATCCAGAGAAGTGTTAATGTTCAAGTCTGAAAGCAGTCTGCTTGCAGATTTCTCTCTTCCTTGATAGAAGTTTGTCTTCTTCTTTTTAAGGCCTTCAAGTGATTGGATGAGGCCTACCTAAATTATGGAGGGTAATCTGCTTTACTCAAAGTCTACTGATTTTACAGTTAATCTCATCTAAAACGTATCTTGACAACAATTCAGACAAGTGGTTGAGCAAATATCTGATACCGTGGCCTACCTAAGTTAATACATAAAATTAACCATCACAGAGTCTCAATACCCTTTCTTAGTTACCTAATAACTAATTAGTTGGTGCAGTTGACTCTATTAGAAATGCTACTGTGACATTTTTGATCCCTGATAGAGATAATGACGTTTTTCTAAATAAATGGTCTATTTCTTAGATTTCTCAATTTGTTCCTTGGCACACTTGAATAAGCATATTAGGCTGAATAGATGTTTACTTCGTTTGGGTGGCTGGCAAGGCAAGTACTTTGAATTCTTAACCTTTAGGATTAAAATTCAGCTTCTTTCAGTGTCACTCCTGGGCAAGAAGCAGATGTCTGTATACTAAAAATTTTCTTGATGCTTTACTAGATACAACTGGGCTATTGAAATGCAACATGCTCTATATGTTTGAACTGTTCTTATAGAAGTATTCTAAACTGAATACCACAAACCAAAACTTTTCAGGAAGCTAATGACTGAAACTTTAAATAAAATCTCCCTTCCAGTCATGGAAATGAACCATAATGTGTTGGAGGATGGGTGATTCCAGGTAGTGAGAAATAAACAGCTTATGACTTAGGTTCTTAGCTTCAATGTGTCATACCATAATAATGCTTTCATAGGAAAATATATAGTGACACATATTGTCATCATTGCCTCTAAAAGGCACTCACATATGTCATTCAGTGATATTTATTTATTTATTTATTTATTTATTTATTTATTTATTTCTGAGAGAGTCTCGCTCTGTCGCCAAGCTGGAGTGCAGTGGCGCGATCTCGGCTCACTGCAACCTCTGCCTCCCGGGTTCAAACAATTCTCCTGCCTCAGCCTCCCGAGTAGCTGGGACTACAGGCACATGCCCCCATGTCCAGCTAATTTTTGTATTTTTAGTGGAGACAGGGTTTCATCATGTTGACCAGGATGGTCTCGATCTCTTGACCTTGTGATCCACACCCCTCGGACTCTCAAAGTGCTGGGATTACAGGCATGAGCCGCCACACCCAGTCTCAGTCATTTATTTTTAAATTTGTTATTATAAATAGAAAATTCAGTGGAAAAAACCTCGGGCTATCGAAATGCAACACGCTCTATACGTTGAACTGTTCTTATAGAATAAACTGAACATCACAACTTTTTTCTTTTAGTTTATGAAAAATCACTTCATTCCAAATATGTGGTGTCAAAGAGCCAATTGGTTTAGGTGTAAAATTTAAAAAGAGTTAAGGAAGAGGCCAACAGTTTTCTCTCATTAGACACATCTTCAACAGTCTTTCTTCCTGAACAATGTCTAGCAAATATACCCCAATAGATAAACCTGAGTTTCAAGGCACCAATCTATCACATCATAATCAGTAATTTTTATACAATGCTAAAAAAAAGTAAGGCATGTCAGAATCCATCTGATTTTGTGACCAGCACAGCAAGAATAAAAATTGACCTATCAGATTAATTTGTCCTTGGTTTCAATAGGTTCTCTGGATCTTCCACTGTTCGCGGTGATTTCTGAAATTTTCATTGCTAGTGGGACATACCACAACACTCATTTCCTAGTTAGCAAATTTGGAAAGGGAAACACATTTACTTAATATGTTTCTATTAATATTTTATTCTCAATTGTTTCATTAGAGACTGAGAAGGTAAAATAAAATGAGAAGGTGGTCATTTGTGTGATAGGTGGGAACCGGAGGAAGGAGTATGTCCTGAATTGTCCTAGACTTCAAACATAGGGAGGAAAGGTGGGTCTCTGCTTCAGTGGTGAAGAGTAAATCCTGAGTATAAAGCAAAATGATTCCAAGTGCTAACTTTTACATGTTAAAAATGTGCTGTCACTTACTCCTGATAGCATGTGATGAGACAAAATACATTACCTCTGGAATCTTCCTCACAAAAACCCATAAGCCCAGTCTAAACATGAGAAAAATTATTAAAATCTCAGTAAGGGACATTCTACAAAATACCTGACCAGTATTCTTCCAAACTGTCGAGGTCATTATCAACAAGAAAAGTCTAAGAAAGTGTCACAGTCCAGAGGAGCCTAAAAAGATACAATAAATAAATGTAATGTGGAATCCTAGATGGGATTCTGGAACCAAAAAAAGGACTAATGTCCTTAATAATAAAAATTAGGGCAATCTGAATAAACTATGGACTTGCGTTGATAATAATGTATGAACACTGGCTCATTAATTATAACAAATATGCCATGTTAAAAATAAGAAAAACTAGGAGTGAGGTATTTGAGAACTCTGTATTATCGTCACAATTTTTCTGTAAATCTAAAACTGTTCAGAAAAGCTTAAGAAAACATCATATGACCAGATTTCAGAACTAAATTGCTGACAAATTACTTTCATTTTTTCATTTTCTTCATTTATATATTTTGCTTCTGTTTTACCCCAATTAACTTTAGAATACTTTAACTGATAAGAAAGGAGTTAAGCCAGTGGACAAATTAAACTTCAGTTGTTTTCATGCATTTGTTGATTCTCAGATACTCGAAGTGGATATTAAATTTGTTACCCAATGTACAGAAATAAAATTCTGAACTGAATTGCCTGCATCGGGATTGTCCTTGTTTTATTTATTTATTTATTTTTTTGAAGCCATTGTCATTACTCCATCAACATCTTATAAGTCGGTGTGATCAGTTCTGACAATAAGACCAATAACTTCAGTGTTTTTAATCAAGCCAAATGTTAGCTCACGTATTTTTCCACTTGTTGAAATAGAAGACATTTATAATACTCCTTTTCAGTAGGGCATTGTTTCTCCTATTCAGAGTATGTTTTCATCATATTAACTTTCTCAGTTTCTAGAGTTCTTACCAAGGTTATTATGATAGTATCTATATATAACTTGGTGATTCCCAATCAACTTCACAAAATAAGTCACAGCAAGTTGTGAGTTTTTTTTTTTCCCCAAATGGTTGAAGTGAAGATGAGAAATAACACAAATTAACCTAAACATATATTGTGCTTCTTCTAAAACCCCAATCTCCTTTTTGCCAGAGGTTAAAATGTTGCTTGATTTAAATTTTCTTTTCCTTTTTTTCTTTCTTCAGCAGCTAACCCTTGGTGAAAATGAATAAATTAATATCAGAATAATAAATATATGAGTGAGAAAAGAAATAATACAAAAAGGACTGGACTGTGGAGTATGTAATTCTTAATCAAACTTTGGGGCTAATAAAATTCTAAATGCAATTACATATTTAGTGACACCATGCAGTTTGAGAGGTTTCAGTGAATTATCTCCATTTTGCCAAAGTAAAAACAAAGCCAGGAGTAAAGTTATTTTGTTCCGCAAATATTATCAACCATCTCCAGGAACTTATTTCACCTGGATCTCCTATGGTTGTACAGAGAAATCCTTAGGTAACTTTTACATTAAGTGAAGCAGTAGATCTAATCTAGAATAAATAAATATCACTTAAATTTTGTCTTGAAAGATGCTAAATAAATGCTCATAAACACTACAATAGTGTTCAGCAATTTTGAAAAGTGATTGAAATTATGTTCAAGTCAGAAATCATACTGAAGGAGCTACCAGAGTGAACAAAAATATGCAAACTCCGAAATGTACCACTGAAAAAGGGTCTTTTACTCTATACACATTTGAAAATCTATTTAAAATAAAGTGAATCCTTTGAGTTTTGAATTAACACACACAGTAAAAATGAATGTTTATTTCTCATAACTTTTATTAATATATATATTAATAAGAAAACATGCAATACAGAACCTGAAATAGAACAATTAATACCAGTTTGCTGCTGGATTACATACTGCCATCCTTGGCCATACAGTAGCCAACCTTCTTACTTCCAAAGCATGATTAGAACTGCTTTAGGATACTGTTCATTTTCAGATGCTGTATGATATCACAGAGGAGGAATCTTCCCACAATACAAACATAAATACATATTTCATAAAATTCTTAATATTTTAAGTAGAGATAGTATAAATTTCACACAGTTTACTCTTTAAAAAGTATCACTTACAATCACTAAACAATTGCCATCAATTTTTTTTTATTTGTGCACATACATTTTTCTGAATAGATTTTTTGTTACTGCTGCTGCTGTTGTCAACTTACACTGCTTTTAAAAATCACATTTACTAAAAGCACATGATGGTTAGTGTAAGAAAGCTACTGTGAAAGAATATTTTAAGGCCTCTGCATAAAATTGATCTGGTGTGGTAATTGGCACATAATATAGAAAGGTTTTTGTAGAAATGCATTTCAGCTTCTCTTGCTCTCATGTTTTCCCGGCCAACTGGGCCAGTTGGAAACATTCAAGATAGTTACTAATGATCATGATAAAAAGTTTACCTAAACTAACTCTAAATTTGGTTTCAAAAAATATAAAAGAAGAAAGATAAGAAATAATAACTATAATAAAAAATATAAATCAGAAGAGTATAAATAAAAGTCTAAACAAGTAGATTTTCGTAAATGTATATTAGGAAGTATACACACCTTCAGTAATACCATGAAAAAGAAACAAACAAACAAACAAAAAACTAATGTTGAAATATACATGTGAGTAAAACTCCCTTAATTTTCTCAGGATTGAAAAGGATTTTTTTACGTGTGTGACATGATTACATTTTCAGAACTGAACAATTTGTGATTTGTTTAGTCAATTTTTTCCCATTTAATGACCGTGTGTGATAAATATTAGTTTTGGAAGGCAGAGGCTCTTTGTAACTGTTACCATTACACAATAGCACTAACCATTTAATGATCATTATTTTCTAACCAAATTTACATAATCAAAAATAAAATGTTAAGTAACTAAATAAGACTACACAAAATTACTCTCTAAATTTATTACATTGTAGATACCATATGTAAAAGCTAATTTTTAATACACTGGCACAATATTAGCTAAAACAAAGGTAAAGTTTAAGAAAAGAATGTGTATGCTCGTAGCATATAAGATACTTAGTATTTGAATACATACAAGTGTGATATAGTAATACCATAGCTAGAAAATTAATCACAATCTAATTGAATATGGACACAAAATAGAATAACTACTTTGAATGTATTATTCTCATATGTCATTCAGTTTGAAGTTTTAATTTCAAATCAAACGAAATCCTTTTTAAAACAAACATTTTTTGATTGTTGGTTCAGTAAGACATTTTGCAGTTCTAGGACTACATATTCATACATCACAATAGCCACTTGTGTACTGTGTCAACCTATACCACTGTCTATTCAGCCACAGAAATAACTTGTAATGTGATGAAAAAGGTATCATCAGATCTGAAGCCCTAGAAGTTACAGGTTTCCAAGGCCAGACCTAGTGGAAGCTTAGAAAGAGATGGCATAGGGGAGAATAACTGGGCTCATACCCCTTGCCTCTTTGGCTACTCTCAGCCTGCTTCCATTCAAAGCCTCTCTGGTAAAAACCAAGAAGAGGGTGCCCAGTCATTTAATATTCTAAACACAGTCTAAGTCTGATTATAAAATCAGAGTTAGAAAGGGTAATAAAAGCGTATTGGTTCATTCCTATATCTATAGGAAAGGTGTCAAAAGTTCACAACACAAGTTTCCAGATATGAGGATTTAAGAACCTCCCTAGTAACTCAATAAATTCTACCATCAGAAGAAAAATCCCAAATATCCAACTTTGGGTCCTATTTGATATTTTTTAACATAGATAGTAACCATTAAGATGCCTGACAAGCTATTTAATAATCTTTCAGCCTCTTCTTTTTATTCTTTAAATGTGTGTATCTGTGTGTGTGTGTGTGCATGTATGTGTGTGTATAGATCGTAAGAAAACTAAAGGTCTGCAGAGAGAAAATGTGAAAATAATTAAAATACAAGAAAAAAATCTCACTCACATCATCTTTGCAGGTATTTGAGGCAAAAATATGTTCTAAAATCTACTGGAAGCACTGACTTTTGTCACTATTGGTTCTTTTCTTAATCTTCCCCAAGTTTAAGATTTTCAACATCAACAACAATAGCAAAAATATCAACACATTTGTATGATAATAATTTAATAAACTTCCAAATATCATCAGTCCTTCAGGATTCACGTGCACCTGGAAAGCCAGTAGGCTCCAAAACCCTTGGAACATTAACACAAAGGATAAAATAAATAAATAAATTTTACTAATCAAACTCTGATAGTTAAAAGTTAAGAAGTTATTCTGCACACCCAATAAAATATGATTTAAGGAGCTTTACAATGGATGAGAATAATGTATATTCTGAAAACGCTACTTAATCTGCTGGACACATGAAAAGAAGCTTTCTCAACACTCAGTGGAAAACCGCACCAATGAAATTATGCAATTACCACAGTTTATGTTACAAAATTTACACACAGTTTCATCATAAATTAAATATCAAGTTACACGTTAGAAAATCTATGTCTAATTTAATCAATGGGAGATATTGACTCCCCCACTCCCCGACCACCCCCGTTAAACATCAATTGTCTCTTGGTTTAGTGTTACACTGAAACAAGGTACTTTCTCAGTTTTGCTATGGAAGAAAATAAAGTTGATGGTGTTTCTGTAAATTTATAAAATGTGCACATAGAAGATAATGGCCAGTTAAGAGATAAAAGAAGGAAATAAAGAACAGACGAGAGAAGAAAACTAATGTTTTCTATGAATAATACTGTTTCTTTGCTTAGAAGAACATATTTTATTTCATATATGAGATTTTGATGGTTTTTGTTCTGTGCGTGTTTTTCAGGTATTTCTTGTTGAATAAGGCACAAGCAGTCATGTGCCTTATTTCTCCCTCTGAATTTTTCCTTAAAATTCTATGTTTGATGTAGATTTTTAATTACATTTCTTGAAAAGTTCCTTCCTGATAGTCTTGTTGTTATTAGTGGTTTTCTTCGGTAAGTTGAGCTAGAATAACAAAAATCCCTTAGTCTTATAGATTTAGTATATGGTTTTATCTACAGTTATATGTATTTGTTATTTTTACTGAACACCCTTTGGTAACAGCCTATTGAGCTGTCAAATCAACATTTAAATCTTCCTGAGTTTCTCCACAAAATAGTAGTTTACCGTCAATATTGTAAGTGACTCATGCTTTGAATGCTTCCACCTCCTTTTAATTTTCTAGGCTGTTACATACAAATTCCCAGAAGTAAAGATCCAAGTAATAATGGGCTACAGGCTTAAAATGGCAGATACTGTTTTATTTCTGATGTACTTTACACTAAACTATTAAAGTAAAAAGAGGCCCTTTTTAGCAAATAGTTGCCTAATTTGGGCAGTTATTGCACTTCTGTGTCTCGAACTCTACTAAAGAGTAGAGAAATAGGTTGTAGATCTAGATCTGTACAGTTTATATATATTCCTTATTGAAAATGTATATACAAATTATATCAACAATATAGTACTGGAATAAAGTAGAAAACGTGAAAGCAGAGAGAGAGAGACACACAACAAGTGGTATTTACACTACCTACTGTGTATTTTGAGGGGAGACTCACTAACAACAACAACAACAACAAAATAAAACCTGAAAACAACAAACAAAAATCAAACAGAAAGCCCAAAAAAAGGCTAGAATATGTATACCTTTTACCATTATTTGAACAAAAGTTTAGATAAACTAAAGGTAAACTTAGAAAATAAGATATTTCTAGGCTTTCCATTTGCTACATACTGGTTCCACACAATCAGCATGGAAAAAAATCAGTAATATTGCACACGATGATAAAAATAACAAAAAATACTGTACATCAGAAATAGTACGCTCCGTCATGATAAGCCTTACTGTACAAGGGGATGCAAATTGTTAAATTCCTTTTCTTTTTAAATACACATTCTGAATTAAACAAATTGCAATTTTTTGGTTAACTTTTGACTAAGGGTCTAGCTCTAGACTTATTCTGGTATCTGTTTCTATTTACATAGCTATTTACAAATCTGATAATCAGAATACTCATTGAAATTGTATCTTAAATTTTGATTACATATGTCTTTTCTGAAAATTTGAAGTAATTATTTTAGCTTTACAAGGGATGTTCTTCCATAATGGGAGAATCACCTTTGGAGGGTCTGGCCTTTTGGCGTGGAGTGAAGGTTGTCAAAGGAATGACTTTAATTGAATCATCACTGGGATGAAGTCTCTCAGACATGGTGTAAAACTGAGATGTTGCACTACCTTGCACTCCCTGATCAACAGAGCATAGTCCATCAGCACCTTGCACCCAACCTTGCTGCAAACTGACTGATGATTGGGCCTGGCTGCGATGGAGGGCAGTAACCTGGGGCAGAGGAGAGCCGTGGCAGATTGCAGCAGCCTGTGCTAAAGGAGGGCTGTAGCAGAGGGCTGAGGCCTGTGCTGATGGTGGGCTGTGGCGAAGTGCAGTAGCCTGCGCTAGAGGAGGACTATGGTGGAGAGCAGAGATCTGTATTGGTGGAGGGCTATGGCATAATGCGATGGTCTGTGTCACTGGAGGGCTGTGGCAGAGAGCAATGGTCTGTGTCACTGGTGGGCTGTGGTGGTGAGTAGAGGCCTGTGACAGTGGTGGGCTCTGGCATAGAGCAGAGGCCTGTGCTTGCGAAGAGCTGGAATCATTCAGAGACGCTGGCATCCAGCAGGCATCAGAATGGCCATAGATGAGACACTCTTGAGTGCAGTTGTCAGAGGCCTCTTCCACAGTTGGTTGAACAGTTATTTCTGCAGCTGTTGGGGTGAGGAAACAAATAATAAAATTTATATTTCAAAGGCGTATTTTTATTAGCTACTTAAATGACATTGTGACAAAAAAAGGTAACAACCTATATACAAATGCATTACAGACTTCCATTATTTATAGAGTTGGTATTTTTAATTTGTCAATAATTCTTAGGGAAGTATAAATGACTTGGAGTGGGTGGATGAGGTCTCATTATCATAACTGGGATCCTTTGGCCTAGTATCCCAAATGTAGGTATTTTTTATTGTATCTGTGACCCTCAAGGAAACTATGATCATTCATCTATACATGCAAGTCAGCCGAATTATGGCTTCTAACTAGCACTGAGAGAGGACATAAAAGCAAAATGAATTGGAAAACAAATTATAAGAATATATAATGAATTAATTATAGCTAAAAATAGCTAAGAATAAATTACATACATTTGGAAATGTAGTTTATTGAACTCTAAGATATGCCTTAGTTTCAAGAATAAAATATAGTCAAAATTATTTCAAAGATAATTAATTTCTGTGCTCTTCATTTTCTGAAATCATCATAAAATAGAGGTTAGCAACATAATAAACTAGAGATCCAAGTACTTAGCTGTAAACTATAATAGTTTGTAATACTCTTTTTATGAAATTTCTGTATAGTCTTCAAATGTCAATAGATATCAAACATCAATAAAAATATTATACAAATTTTAGTAAAATAAAGATGGAGTTACTATATCTATATAAAGTTTACTTGAGAGCAAGAAGTGCTATCCAGTATAAAGAAATACATTATATGACAATAAAAAGATCAATTCTCCAAGAAGACATATCAATCCTGTGTATATGCACCTTACAACAGTGCTTCAAAATACAAGAAGCAAAATAAACTAGAAATGAAAGGAGAAATAGATATATCCACAGTCATAATTGGAGACTACACTACTCCTTAGAACTTGATGGAAAAAATAGAAAATCAGTAAACACATAGAAGACTTGAGCAATATTATCAACCTACTAGATCAAAATTTATATTAGTAGAACTATTCAATTTTAGCAAGTTAGAAACAGGGGAATATCTTCAAATTGACATGCAGGTTCTACAAAAAGATAACAGCTGACATTATATTTAAAGGTTAAATATCGAATACTTTTCCCAAAAAATCACAAACAGAAAGGTTGACACCACTCCTATTTGACATAATATTGTAAGTTCTAGCCAATGAAATAAAGCAAGAAAAAGAAATGAAAGACATACCATTGAAAATAAACAACACTGTATCTATTCACAGACACATTTAGGTATATATGTAACAAAATGTGTGTGGTATCTGTGTGCTTAAAATTTAAAAAAATGATAAAAAATAAAGAAAATCTAAATAAATGGAGAGATATACCACGTTCATAGCTTGGAATACTCAATATTGTTATCATGTCAGTGGTCCCATAATTGATCTGTAAACTCAACATAATCTAAATAAAAAGGAAATCCTAGATGGATTTTCTGTTTTTGTAGATATCAAAAAGCTGATGCTATAATTTATAGGGAAAGGTAAAGGAATTAGATTAGCCAACCAATTTTGATTAAAAAAAACCTACTTGTGGACTCACATGATCTGATTTCAAGATTTACTATAACATGTACCTAATCATTACAATGTAATATTAGCAAAATAATAAATACAAAATGATTAATAAAAATAGAATAATCAGTCCAGAAATAGATCCACAAAAATACAAAGTTATTTTCTACGAAGGTCTGAATTCAATGGCTAAAGTATAGACTTTTCAACAAGTGCCGATAGAATGATTATAGATTATAAACAGAAAATTAAAACTTGACCCACATCTTTAATCTTATAAAATAATTAATTTGGACTCAATCAAAAGTCTAAATGTAAAATGTAAAATTATACAACTTCTATTATAAAATATTGGAGAAAATCTTTGTGACTATGAGTTAGGTAGCATTCTTAACTACAACACCAAAAGCACAATTTATTTTTAAAAATATGCTAAGTTGAGCTTATTTGTAATTAAAAATATTTACTTTGCAAAAGGCAATGTGAATGAATGAAAAGGCAAGCCACAGACTGTGTAAAAATATTGGCAAATCACATTTCTGACAAGGGAGCTGTATATTTTAAAAAGGATGTAAACTAACAATAGATTTTTTTTTTCCAAGATGACTGATTGAATCCTTTTATCATGCCTCAATGACTTGGAAATAGCACAATAGTGCATAATGATCAACTTCGTGAGCTTTAATTCAAGAAGAAAAATGAGAATCCACCAGTACTGTGAAGGGTGCCCCAGGCGCCAGGGAGGGGGACATGGGCAAACAGTCCTTGTGATGGCATCCAGCTGATAAAAGTAAGTGAAGCCCCAGTACATGAGAGAGACAGAGAGCCTCCCTCTGTGACTCACCTTTCTACTGGGGATCTGAGCAACCCAAGAGGAGGGAGAATATTTTGTTCTTTAAAGTCCTGGTGCTAACTTGGGGAGAGGCTTGGAGACCTGTGAGGGAAAAACACCAGGAAAAACTACAGATATTTGCCCAGGCCAAGGACTGAGAGCAGAATGCCGTTTTTAATCCAGGCACATACAAAATCAGCCATTCCTTTGAGACCTAGCAGCATGGTCATGCAGGTATTTTAGTCTCAGGACAGAGATTGGAACACCTGCTCTGGAGCCGGGTACGGGCTTCCATAGCCAGAATTGTAGAAAGCCCCACAGCAGTAGGCACCAGAATTGTACGCTCCCCTGTTGAAGCCCTGGGGCAGGAGAAGAGCTGCTATAGCTGTGTTTTCTCCTGGGGGATGAGACTTTCATTCAAGGCCAGCTGGCAACCTGAAACTGACTTGCATATGCCATTAATGGGTGCTGCAGCATGCTCCTCTGAGATTGTGGTATAGCAAGGCCCTCTCCATTCCACCTCCATGCAGAAATCCAAGATTTGGAGCACCTACTTGCTTGAATCAGCAATCTGAGTTGCCCCACTCTTCATGGACATAAATTGTGGTATGGCAGGCACTTTTATTACTGATAATGGTGATTTTTTGCTTTCGTATTTTTTTTTTTTTGGATCAGTCTAGCTGAGGGTATATCAATTTTATTAAATATTTCAAAAGATGAACATTTGGCTTGTTAATTTTCTTAAATATTTGTTTTCTTTATTGCTGAGAAATTCATAATTTCTTTATTCTTGCTTTGGGTTTATTTTGCACTTATTTTTCCAGCTTCTTAATGTAGAATCTTAGGACATTAATTTTAGATTTCCCCTCATCACTAATATAATTATTTAAAGTTTTAATATTTACTGTGGACACAGTTTTAGTTAGTTGCATCCCATAAATTTTGCTATATTTTATTATAATTCCATTTAAAATATTTTCTTACTTTTTTATTTCATTATTGTCTCATCAAAGTATACTGTTTAATTTCCAAATATTGTGATTTTTCTGAGATAGTTTATTGTTATTTATGTTTTAATGCCATTAACATAAATAAACATATTCTATGTGCTTTCAATTCATTTGAATTTAATAAGTTTTTTAATAACCCAGAAAATGATTGTAATAGTGCATTTTTATGCTGCTGATGAAGACATACCCAAGACTCAGTAATTTATAAAGAAAAAGAGATTTAATAAACTTACAGTTCCACATGGCTGGGGAGGCCTCACAATCATGGCAAAAAGTGAAAGGCAAGTCTTACACTGAAGCAGGCAAGAGAGAATGAGGGCCAACCAAAAGAGGTTTCCCCTTATAAAACCATCAGATCTTGTAAGACTTATTCACTACCGTGAGAACAGTATGGGGAAAACTGCCATCATGATTCAATTATCTCCAACTGAGTCCCTCCCATAATATGTGGGAATTATGGGAGATACAATTCAAGATGAGATTTGGTGGGAACACAGAGCCAAACCATATCATTCTGCCCCTGCCCCTCCCAAATTTCTTGTCCTCACATTTCAAAACCAATCATGCTTTCCCAGCAGTTCCCCAAAGTCTTAACTCATTTTAGCATTAACCTAAAAGTCCACAGTCCAAAGTCTCATCTCAGACAAGGCAAGTCCCTTCCACCTATGAGACAGTAAAATCAAAAGCAAGTTTGGAGGGTTTTCTTCTTATAAAACAAGTTTTTCTTGGTCTACAAAAAGACTTAGAAAGCCACACAATGATACTGGGGGATATCAACATCCCACTGACAGCATTAGGCAGATCTTCAAGACAGAAAACTAACAAAGAAATTCTGAACTTGAATTTGACACTTAACCAGTTGAACTTAATAAACAAGCACAGAATACTCTCCCCAATATACGTGTATATACAAAATATACATTCTTCTCATCTGCACATTGAGCATCACTAAGGTTGACCACATCCTTGGCCATAAAACAAGTCTCAATAAATTTTAAAAAAATTGAAATCATACAAACCATTGAAAAAATAAATAAGATTGACAGGCTACTAGCTAGATTAACAGGAGAAGATCCAAATAAGCACTGTCACAATAGACAAAGGTGACATTACAACTTATCCCACAAGAATTCAGAAGATCCTCAGAAAATATAAACACCTCTGTGCACACAAAATAGAAAATTGAGAGGAAATAGAGAAATTGCTGGAAGCACACAATCGCCCAAGATTGAATCAGGAAGTGATTGAAACTGTGAACAGATCAATGCTGAGTTTTGAGACTGAATCAGTAACTTTAAAAACTACCAAACAAACAAACCAAAAACAAAACCCAGACCAGATGGATTAACAGCCAAATTGTACCAGACATCTAAAAAAGACATGTTACCAATGCTACTGAAACTATTTTTTAAAAAAATTGAGTAGTAGGGACTTCTCC